>NC_052080.1:15272251-15504495 GCF_015852505.1 Tachyglossus aculeatus
ATAATAATAATAATGATGGTATTCGTTAAGCACTTACTATGTGCCAAACACTGTACTAAGCACTGCGGGAGATACAAGGTCGTTGGGTTGTCCCCTGTGGGGCTCACGTCTTCATCCCCATTTTCCAGATGAGGGAACTGAGGCCCAGAGAATAATAATAATAATGATGGTATTTGTCAAGCGCTTACTACGTGCCAAGCACTGTACTAAGCGCTGGGGCAGATACAAGGTCGTCGGGTTGTCCCCCGGGGGGCTCACGTCTTCATCCCCGTTTTCCAGATGAGGGAACTGAGGCCCAGAGAATAATAATAATAATGATGGTATTCGTTAAGCGCTTACTACGTGCCAAGCACTGTACTAAGCGCTGCGGGAGATACAAGGTGGTCAGGTTGTTCCCCGTGGGGCTCACGGTCTTCATCCCCATTTGACAGATGAGGAAACTGGGGCCTAGAGAATAATAATAATAATAATGATGGTATTTGTTAAGCGCTTACTACGTGCCAAACACTGTCGTCAGGTTGTTCCCCGTGGGACTCATGGTCTTCATCCCCATTTGACAGATGAGGGAACTGAGGCCCAGAGAACAATAATAATAATAATAATGATGGTATTCGTGAAGCGCTTACTATGTGCCAAACACTGTACTAAGCGCTGCGGGAGATACAAAGTGGTCCCCGTGGGGCTCACAGTCTTCATCCCCATTTGACAGATGAGGGAACTGAGGCCCAGAGGATAACACCCTCCGTAATTTGGGTTTCGGGAAGACTCGGACGCTCCTCCGTCAAAGGAAGTGCCCAAGGTCAAGGAGCTGTTTACGCGCCACCCCAGCGAGGTCAGACGAGGTCAGGCCTTGGTGGTATTTAAGGCCGGAGGGCCCCGGGAGACTCAGTTTCCCCGTCGGCCGAGGTGACGGGAAGGCCGGCGACGGCGGCGGCGACGAAGACCGGGCCTTCCGGAGCCTCCCACGGTCGGGGGGACACGTCCGGGCCGCGCGGACGGTGAGTTGGAGACCCTCATGGACGGGTCAATGGGTCTATCGATGAATGAATGCTGATATTAATAATAATAATAGTAATAGTAATAATAATAATAATAATGATGGCATTTGTTGTGTTTTAGACTGTGAGCCCACGGTTGAGTAGGGACTGCCTCTCTATGTTGCCAATCTGTACTTCCCAAGCGCTTAGTCCAGTGCTCCGCACATAGTAAGCGCTCAATAAATACGATTGATGATGATGATGATTTGTTAAGCGCTTACTATGTAATAATAATAATAATGATGGCATTTATTAAGCGCTTACTCCGTGCCAAGCACCGTTCGAAGCGCTGGGGGGGATACAAGGTCATGAGGTTGTCCCCCGTGGGGCTCCCAGTCTTCACCCCCATTTTCCAGCTGAGGGAACTGAGGCCCAGAGAAGTGAAGCGACTCGCCCAAAGTCACCCAGCTGACAAGTGGCGGAGCCGGGATTTGAACCCAGGACCTCGGACTCCAAAGCCCGGGCTCGGCATTTGTTAAGCGCTTACTAGGTAATAATAATAATAATAATAATGATGGCATTTATTAAGCGCTTACTATGTGCAAAGCACTGTTCTAAGCGCTGGGGACGTACAAGGCGATCAGGTTGTCCCACCTGGGGCTCACAGTCTTCACCCCCATTTTACAGATGAGGGAACTGAGGCCCAGAGAAGTGAAGCGACTTGCCCAAAGTCACCCAGCTGACAAATGGCGGAGTCGGGATTTGAACCCAGGACCTCGGACTCCAAAGCCCGGGCTCGGCATTTGTTAAGCGCTTACTATGTAATAATAATAATAATAATAATAATAATAATAATAATGGCATTTATTAAGCGCTTACTATGTGCAAAGCACTGTTCTAAGTGCTGGGGAGGTCACAAGGTGATGAGGTTGTCCCACCTGGGGCTCACAGTCTTCACCCCCATTTTACAGATGAGGGAACTGAGGCCCAGAGAAGTGACTTGCCCAAAGTCACCCAGCTGACAAGTGGCGGAGCCGGGATTTGAACCCAGGACCTCGGACTCCAAAGCCCGGGCTCGGCATTTGTTAAGCGCTTACTAGGTAATAATAATAATAATAACGATGGCATTTATTAAGCGCTTACTATGTGCAAAGCACCGTTCTAAGCGCTGGGGGGGATACAAGGTGATCAGGTTGTCCCACGTGGGGCTCACAGTCTTCACCCCCATTTTCCAGCTGAGGGAACTGAGGCCCAGAGAAGTGAAGCGACTCGCCCAAAGTCACCCAGCTGACAAGTGGCGGAGCCGGGATTTGAACCCACGACCTCGGACTCCAAAGCCCGGGCTCGGCATTTGTTAAGCGCTTACTAGGTAATAATAATAATAATAATAATGATGGCATTTATTAAGCGCTAATAATAATGATGGCATTTATTAAGCGCTTACTATGTGCAAAGCACCGTTCTAAGCGCTGGGGGGGGGGGGATACAAGGTGATGAGGTTGTCCCACGTGGGGCTCACAGTCTTCACCCCCATTTTCCAGATGAGGGAACTGAGGCCCAGAGAAGTGAAGCGACTCGCCCAAAGTCACCCAGTTGACAAGTGGCGGAGCCGGGATTTGAACCCAGGACCTCGGACTCCAAAGCCCGGGCTCGGCATTTGTTAAGCGCTTACTATGTAATAATAATAATAATAATAATGATGGCATTTATTAAGCGCTTACTCTGTGCCAAGCACTGTTCTAAGCGCTGGGGAGGTACAAGGTCATGAGGTTGTCCCACGTGGGGCTCCCAGTCTTCATCCCCATTTTCCAGATGAGGGAACTGAGGCCCAGAGAAGTGAAGCGACTCGCCCAAAGTCACCCAGCTGACAAGTGGCGGAGCCGGGATTTGAACCCAGGACCTCGGACTCCAAAGCCCGGGCTCGGCATTTGTTAAGCGCTTACTATGTAATAATAATAATAATAATAATAATAATGGCATTTATTAAGCGCTTACTCTGTGCCAAGCACTGTTCTAAGCGCTGGGGAGGTACAAGGTCATGAGGTTGTCCCACGTGGGGCTCCCAGTCTTCATCCCCATTTTCCAGATGAGGGAACTGAGGCCCAGAGAAGTGAAGCGACTCGCCCAAAGTCACCCAGCTGACAAGTGGCGGAGCCGGGATTTGAACCCAGGACCTCGGACTCCAAAGCCCGGGCTCCGCACACAGTACAGTACAGTGCTCCGCACACAGTAAGCGCTCAATAAATGCCATCATCATCATTATTATTATTATATATTTGTACAAGCACTTAGTACAGTGCTCTGCGCACAGTAAGCGCTCAATAAACGCCATCATCATCATTATCATTATTATATATTTGTACAAGCGCTTAGTACAGTGCTCTGCACACAGTAAGCGCTCAATAAATGCCATCATCATTATTATTATTATTATATATTTGTACAAGCGCTTAGTACAGTGCTCTGCACACAGTAAGCGCTCAATAAATGCCATCATCGTTATTATTATTATTATATATTTGTACAAGCGCTTAGTACAGTGCTCTGCGCACAGTAAGTGCTCAATAAATGCCATTATTATTATTATTATTATTATATATTTGTACAAGCGCTTAGTACAGTGCTCTGCACACAGTAAGCACTTAATAAATGCCATCATCATTATTATTATATATTTGTACAAGCGCTTAGTACAGTGCTCGGCACACAGTAAGCGCTCAATAAATGCCATCATCATTATTATCATTATATATTTGTACAAGCACACAGTAAGCGCTCAATAAATGGCATCATCATTATTATTATTATTATATATTTGTACAAGCGCTTAGTACAGTGCTCTGCACACAGTAAGCGCTCAATAAATGCCATCATCATTATTATTATTATATATTTGTACAAGGGCTTAGTACAGTGCTGCGCACACAGTAAGCGCTCAATAAATGCCATCATCATTATTATTATATATTTGTACAAGCGCCTAGTACAGTGCTCCGCACACAGTAAGCGCTCAATAAATGCCATCATCATTATTATTATATATTTGTACAAGCGCTTAGTACAGTGCTCCGCACACAGGAAGTGCTCAATAAATGCCATCATCATCATTATTATTATTATATATTTGTCCAAGCGCTTAGTACAGTGCTCTGCACACAGTAATTGCTCAATAAATGCCATCATTATTATTATTATTATTATATATTTGTACAAGCGCTTAGTACAGTGCTCGGCACACAGTAAGCGCTCAATAAATGCCATCATCATTATTATTATATATTTGTACAAGCGCTTAGTACAGTGCTCTGCGCACAGTAAGCGCTCAATAAATGCCATCATCATCATTATTATTATTATATATTGGTACAAGCGCTTAGTACAGTGCTCCGCACACAGTAAGCGCTCAATAAATGCCATTATTATTATTATTATTATTATATATTTGTACAAGCGCTTAGTACAGTGCTCTGCACACAGTAAGCGCTCAATAAATGCCATCATCGTTATTATTATTATTATATATTTGTACAAGCGCTTAGTACAGTGCTCTGCGCACAGTAAGCGCTCAATAAATGCCATCATCATCATTATTATTATTATATATTGGTACAAGCGCTTAGTACAGTGCTCCGCACACAGTAAGCGCTCAATAAATGCCATCATCATTATTATATATTTGTACAAGCGCTTAGTACAGTGCTCCGCGCACAGCAAGCGCTCAATAAATGCCACCATCATTAGCGTCTTGTGCTTAGAACAGCGCTTGGCACATAGTAAGCGCCTAACAAATACTATTATTATTATTATTATTATTATTATTATTATTAATAGCATTAATTCCGGCTCCACCACTTGCCTGCAGCGTGACCTTGGACAAGTCACTTCTTTGGGCCTCGGTTCCCTCATCTGTAAAATGGGAATGAAGACCGTGAGCCCCACGGGGAACGACCTGAACACCTCGTGCCCCCCCAATATTATCAGTAATAATATTGATAATGATGGTATTTGATAAGCGCTTACTCTGTGCCAACCCCTGTTCTCTGGGGTAATAATAATGATAATAATAATGATAATAATAATAATAATAATAATGGTATTTGATAAGCGCCTACTCTGTGCCAAGCCCTGTTCTCTGGGGTAATAATAATAATAATAATAATAATAATGATGGTGTTTGGTAAGGGCTTACTCTGTGCCAAGCCCTGTTCTCTGGGGTAATAATAATGATAATAATAATAATAATAATAATGGCATTTGGTAAGTGCTTACTCTGTGCCAAGCCCTGTTCTCTGGGGTAATAATAATAATAATAATAATGATGATGGTGTTTGGTAAGGGCTTACTCTGTGCCAAGCCCTGTTCTCTGGGGTAATAATAATGATAATAATAATAATAATAATGGTATTTGGTGAGCGCTTACTCTGTGCCAAGTCCTGTTCTTCGGGGTAATAATAATAATAATAATAATAATAATAATAATAATAATAATAATAATAATGGTATTTGGTAAGGGCTTACTCTGTGCCAAGCACTGTTCTCTGGAATAATAATAATAATAATAATAATAATAATAATAATAATAATAATAATAATAAATTATGGCATTTGGTAAGTGCTTACTCTGTGCCAAGCCCTGTTCTCTGGGGTAATAATAATAATAATGATAATGATGGTATTTGTTAAGCGCCTACTCTGTGCCAAGCCCTGTTCTCTGGGGTAATAATAATAATAATAATGATAATGATGGTGTTTGTTAAGCGCCTACTCTGTGCCAAGCCCTGTTCTCTGGGGTAATAATAATAATAATAATGGTATTTGGTAAGCGCTTACTCTGTGCCAAGCCCTGTTCTTCGGGGTAATAATAATAATAATAATAATAATAATAATGGTATTTGGTAAGGGATTACTCTGTGCCAAGCACTGTTCTCTGGGATGATGATAATAATAATAATAATAATAATAATAATGGCATTTGGTAAGCGCTTACTCTGTGCCAAGCCCTGTTCTCTGGGGTAATAATAATAATAATGATAATGATGGTGTTTGTTAAGCGCCTACTCTGTGCCAAGCCCTGTTCTCTGGGGTAATAATAATAATAATAATGGTATTTGGTAAGCGCTTACTCTGTGCCAAGCCCTGTTCTTCGGGGTAATAATAATAATAATAATAATAATAATAATAATAATAATAATAATAATAGTAATAATGGTATTTGGTAAGGGATTACTCTGTGCCAAGCACTGTTCTCTGGGATGATAATAATAATAATAATAATAATAATAATAATAATAATAATGATAATAATAATAATAATGGCATTTGGTAAGTGCTTACTCTGTGCCAAGCCCTGTTCTCTGGGGTAATAATAATAATAATGATAATGATGGTGTTTTTTAAGCGCCTACTCTGTGCCAAGCCCTGTTCTCTGGGGTAATAATAATAATAATAATAATGATGGTATTTGGTAAGCGCTTACTCTGTGCCAAGCCCTGTTCTTCGGGGTAATAATAATAATAATAATAATAATAATAATAATAATAATAATGGTATTTGGTAAGGGCTTACTCTGTGCCAAGCACTGTTCTCTGGAATAATAATAATAATAATAATAATAATAATAATAATTATGGCATTTGGTAAGTGCTTACTCTGTGCCAAGCCCTGTTCTCTGGGGTAATAATAATAATAATGATAATGATGGTATTTGTTAAGCGCCTACTCTGTGCCAAGCCCTGTTCTCTGGGGTAATAATAATAATAATGATAATGATGGTATTTGTTAAGCGCCTACTCTGTGCCAAGCCCTGTTCTCTGGGGTAATAATAATAATAATAATGGTATTTGGTAAGTGCTTACTCTGTGCCAAGCCCTGTTCTCCGGGGTAATAATAATAACAATAATAATAATAATAATAATAATAATAATAATGGTATTTGGTAAGGGCTTACTCTGTGCCAAGCACTGTTCTCTGGGATGATGATAATAATAATAATAATAATAATAATAATAATAATAATAATGGCATTTGGTAAGTGCTTACTCTGTGCCAAGCCCTGTTCTCTAGGGTAATAATAATAATAATGATAATGATGGTGTTTGTTAAGCGCCTACTCTGTGCCAAGCCCTGTTCTCTGGGGTAATAATAATAATAATAATAATGGTATTTGGTAAGCGTTTACTCTGTGCCAAGCCCTGTTCTTCGGGGTAATAATAATAATAATAATAATAATAATAATAATGGTATTTGGTAAGGGATTACTCTGTGCCAAGCACTGTTCTCTGGGATGATAATAATAATAATAATGATAATAATAATAATAATAATAATAATAATAATAATAATAATAATAATGGCCTTTGGTAAGTGCTTACTCTGTGCCAAGCCCTGTTCTCTGGGGTAATAATAATAATAATGATAATGATGGTGTTTGTTAAGCGCCTACTCTGTGCCAAGCCCTGTTCTCTGGGGTAATAATAATAATAATAATAATAATGATGGTATTTGGTAAGCGCTTACTCTGTGCCAAGTCCTGTTCTTCGGGGTAATAATAATAATAATAATAATAATAATAATAATAATGGTATTTGGTAAGGGCTTACTCTGTGCCAAGCACTGTTCTCTGGAATAATAATAATAATAATAATAATAATAATAATAATTATGGCATTTGGTAAGTGCTTACTCTGTGCCAAGCCCTGTTCTCTGGGGTAATAATAATAATAATGATAATGATGGTATTTGTTAAGCGCCTACTCTGTGCCAAGCCCTGTTCTCTGGGGTAATAATAATAATAATGATAATGATGGTATTTGTTAAGCGCCTACTCTGTGCCAAGCCCTGTTCTCTGGGGTAATAATAATAATAATAATGGTATTTGGTAAGTGCTTACTCTGTGCCAAGCCCTGTTCTCCGGGGTAATAATAATAACAATAATAATAATAATAATAATAATAATAATAATGGTATTTGGTAAGGGCTTACTCTGTGCCAAGCACTGTTCTCTGGGATGATGATAATAATAATAATAATAATAATAATAATAATAATAATGGCATTTGGTAAGTGCTTATTCTGTGCCAAGCCCTGTTCTCTAGGGTAATAATAATAATAATGATAATGATGGTGTTTGTTAAACGCCTACTCTGTGCCAAGCCCTGTTCTCTGGGGTAATAATAATAATAATAATAATGGTATTTGGTAAGCGCTTACTCTGTGCCAAGCCCTGTTCTTCGGGGTAATAATAATAATAATAATAATAATAATAATAATAATAATAATAATAATGGTATTTGGTAAGGGATTACTCTGTGCCAAGCACTGTTCTCTGGGATGATAATAATAATAATAATGATAATAATAATAATAATAATAATAATAATAATAATAATAATAATAATAATAATAATGGCCTTTGGTAAGTGCTTACTCTGTGCCAAGCCCTGTTCTCTGGGGTAATAATAATAATAATGATAATGATGGTGTTTGTTAAGCGCCTACTCTGTGCCAAGCCCTGTTCTCTGGGGTAATAATAATAATAATAATAATAATGGTATTTGGTAAGCGCTTACTCTGTGCCAAGCCCTGTTCTTCGGGGTAATAATAATAATAATAATAATAATAATAATAATGGTATTTGGTAAGGGATTACTTTGTGCCAAGCACTGTTCTCTGGGATGATAATAATAATAATAATAATAATAATAATAATAATAATAATGGCATTTGGTAAGCGCTTACTCTGTGCCAAGCCCTGTTCTCTGGGGTAATAATAATAATAATGATAATGATGGTGTTTGTTAAGCGCCTACTCTGTGCCAAGCCCTGTTCTCTGGGGTAATAATAATAATAATAATGGTATTTGGTAAGCGCTTACTCTGTGCCAAGCCCTGTTCTTCGGGGTAATAATAATAATAATAATAATAATAATAATAATAATAATAATAATAATGGTATTTGGTAAGGGATTACTCTGTGCCAAGCACTGTTCTCGGGGATGATAATAATAATAATAATAATAATAATAATGGCATTTGGTAAGTGCTTACTCTGTGCCAAGCCCTGTTCTCTGGGGTAATAATAATAATAATGATAATGATGGTGTTTTTTAAGCGCCTACTCTGTGCCAAGCCCTGTTCTCTGGGGTAATAATAATAATAATAATAATGATGGTATTTGGTAAGCGCTTACTCTGTGCCAAGCCCTGTTCTTCGGGATAATAATAATAATAATAATAATAATAATAATAATAATAATAATGGTATTTGGTAAGGGATTACTCTGTGCCAAGCACTGTTCTCTGGGATGATAATAATAATAATAATAATAATAATAATAATAATAATAATAATATTTGGTAAGCGCTTACTCTGTGCCAAGCCCTGTTCTCTGGGGTAATAATAATAATAATGATAATGATGGTGTTTTTTAAGCGCCTACTCTGTGCCAAGCCCTGTTCTCTGGGGTAATAATAATAATAATAATAATAATGGTATTTGGTAAGTGCTTACTCTGTGCCAAGCCCTGTTCTCCGGGGTAATAATAATAACAATAATAATAATAATAATAATAATAATAATAATAATGGTATTTGGTAAGGGCTTACTCTGTGCCAAGCACTGTTCTCTGGGATAATAAAAATACTACTACTACTACTAATAATAATAATAATAATAATAATGGCATTTGGTAAGCGCTTACTCTGTGCCAAGCACTGTTCTCTGGGATAATAATAATAATAATAATGGCATTTGTTAAGCACTTACTCTGTGCCAAGCACTGTTCTAAGCGCTGGCATAATAATAATAATGATGGTATTTGGTAAGCACTTACTCGGTGCCAAGTACTGTTCTAAGCGCTGGGGTAATAATAATAATAATAATAATAATAATAATAATAATAATAATAATAATAATAATAATAATAATGGTATTTGGTCAGCACTTACTCTGTGCCAAGCACTATTCTAAGCTCTGGGGGAGCTAATAATAATGATGATGATGATGGTATTTGTTAAGCACTTACTCTGTGCCAAGCACTGTTCTAAGTGCTGGGGTAAGATAATAATGAATAATAATAATAATAGTAATAAGGATGGTATTTGTTAAGCACTTACTCTGTGCCAAGCACTGTTGTAACTGCTGGGGTAATAATGATAATAATAATAATAGTATTTGTTAAGCACTTCCTCTGTGCCAAGCACTGTCCTAAGTGCTGGGGCAATAATAGTAGTAATGATAATAATAATAATAATAATAATAATAATAATAATAATAAGGATGGTATTTGTAAAGTGCTTACTCTGTGCCAAGCAGTGTTCTAACTGCTGGGGTAATAATAGTAATAATGATAATAATAATAATAACATTGAGGATGGTATTAGTTAAGTGCTTACTCTGTGCTAAGCACTGTTCTAACTGCTGGGGTAATAATAGTAATAATAATAATAATAATAATAATAATAATGAGAATGGTATTTGTTAAGTGCTTACTCCATGCCAAGCACTGTTCTAAGCACTGGAGTAATAATAATAATCATTATGATAGTAATAATGATGATGGCATTTGTTATAATAATAATAACATATAATATAATATAATATATAATATATAATATAATATATAATATAATATATAATGTAATAATAATGATGGCATAATAATCATTATGATAATAATAATAATAATGGCATTTGTTAAGCACTCAATCTGTGCCAAGCACTGTTCTAACTGCTGGGGTATTAATAATAATAATGATAATAATAGTACTGATGATGGTATTTGTTAAGCGCTTACTCTGTGCCAAGCACTGTTTATCTGCTGGGGTAATGATAATAATAGTGACAGTATTTCTTAGGCGCTTACTATGCGTCAAGCACCGTTCTAAGCACTGGAGTAATAATAATAGTCATTATGATAATAATAATAATGGCATTTGTTATAATAATAATAACATATCATATGATAATAATGATGGCACAATAATAATCATTATGATAATAACAATAATAATGATGGCATTTGTTAAGCGCTCAATCTGTGCCAAGCACTGTTCTAACTGCTGGGGTATTAATAATAATAATAATGAAAATAATAGTACTGATGATGGTATTTGTTAAGCGCTTATTCTGTGCCAAGCACTGTCTATCTGCTGGGGTAATGAAAATAATAATGGCAGTATTTCTTAGGCGCTTACTATGTGTCAAGCACCGTTCTAAGCACTGGGGTAATGATAATCATATAATGATAATAATTAATAATAATAATAATAATAATAATAATAATAATAATAATAAAGATGGTATTTGTTAAGCGCTTACTATGTGCCAAGCACTGTTCTAAGCGCCGGGGGAGATACAAGATGATCAGGTTGTCCCACGCGGGGCTCACAGTCTTCACCCCCATTTTCCAGATGAGGAAACCGAGGCCCAGAGAAGTCAAGTGACTCGCCCAAAGTCACCCAGCCGACAAGTCGGGGAGACCAATGATCTGTCCCTGGGCCTCAGTGACCTCATCTGTCAAATGGGGACGAAGACTGGGAGCCCCAAGGGGGGGACCACCTGATCACCTTGTCACCTCCCCAGCGCTTAGAACAGTGCTTGGCACATAGTAAGCGCTTAATTAATGCCGGTATTATTATTGGCAGCTGTGTGACTTTGGGCAAGTCACTTCGCTTCTCTGGGCCTCAGTTTCCTCATCTGGAAAATGGGGATGAAGACCGGGAGCCCCCCCGGGGGACAACCTCATCACCTTGTAACCTCCCCAGTGCTTAGAACAGTGCTTGGCGCAGAGCAAGCGCTTAATAAATGCCATCATTATCATACAGAACATAATATATTGTAATATATCACACTATAATATATCATATACATATAAGTATATTTTAATATGTTATTGATTAATATATAATATAGAAGAATGTATTATAATATATGTGTGTGCATGCAATAATAATAAATGATAATACATGTGTAGTGCACAATAATAACTATAATAATGTAAATATATGCATATACGTATATTTTAATATATTACAGATTAATATATAATATAGAAGAATGTATTATAATATGTGTGTGCATGCAATAATAATAAATAATAATACATGTGCATGCACGATAATAATTATAATAATGTAAATATCATATGCATATACGCATATTTTAATATATTATAGATTAATATATAATATAGAATAATGTATTATAATATATGTGTATGCATGCAATGATAATAAATAATAATACATGTGTATGCACAATAATAATTATAATAATGTATATATCATATACATATACGCATATTTTAATATATTATAGATTAATATATAATATAGAAGAATGTATTATAATATGTGTATGCATGCAATAATAATAAATGATAATACATGTGTAGTGCACAATAATAACTATAATAATGTAAATATCATATGCATATATGTATATTTTAATATATTATAGATTAATATATAATATAGAAGAATGTATCATAATATATGTGTATGCATGCAATAATAATAAATAATGATACATGTGCGTGCACAATAATAATAATAATAATGTAAATATCATGCATATACGTATATTTTAATATATTGTAGATTGATATATAATATAGAATGTATTATATGTGTGTGCATGCAATAATAATAAATGATAATACATGTGCGTGCACAATAATAACTATACTAATGTAAATATATACATATACGTATATTTTAATATATTATAGATTGATATATAATATAGAAGAATGTATTATAATATATGTGTATGCATGCAATCATAATCAATAATAATACGTGTGTATGTACAATAATAATTACAATACCGTATATATCATATACATATACGTATATTTTAATATATTATAGATTGATATATAATATAGAATGTATTATATGTGTATGCATGCAATAATAATAAATGATAATACATGTGCATGCACAATAATAATTATAATAATGTATAATTATCCATAACAATCATAACAGTAATTGTAATATAATACATAATGTACTATACATAATATAATATGATAATTATGATATAATCATACATTAGCAGTAATTATAATACTATAATAGCTACTATATCCCATATAATACAATGTAATGTAATGTGATCTGTTATAATGATCATTGTAATATGATTATAATTAGAACGGTAATTCTATATAATAATAATGATAATAATAATGATAACTGATCATCATATCAACAGTACTTATAATAATATCATACATATACTATATCTTATATAATGCAATATAATGTAATGTTATCTATTGTAATAGAATGATCATTGTAATATGATTATAATTACAATGGCAATTCTATATAATAATGATAATAACTATGATATAATCATATATTAACAGTAATTATAATAATATAATACACATACTATATCCTATATGCTACAATATAATATAATGTGATCTATTATAATATGATGATCATTGTAATATGATTATAATTGGAATGGTAATTATCTATAATAATAATGATGATAATGATAATAACTATGATATAATCATATATTAACAGTGATTATAGTAATATAATGCATTTACTATATCCTATATAATGCAGTAGAATGTAATGTGATCTATTATGATATGATCATTGTAATATGATTATAATTAGAATGGTAATTCTCTAGAATAATAATAATGATAATAATAATAACTATGAGCCCGCTGTTGGGTAGGGACCGTCTCTATATGTTGCCAACTTGTACTTCCCAAGCGCTTAGTACAGTGCTCTGCACACAGGAAGCGCTCAATAAATACGATTGAATGAATGAATGAATGAACTAGGATAGAATCATATATTAACAGTAATTATAATAATATAATACCGATACTATATCTATACTATAATACCTATAGTACTATATCTTATATACTATAATATATACTATAGTATACTGTATATATACTATAGTATATATAGTATATAGATATAGATATCTATATATATAGATATAATATATTATATACTATAATATATACTATAGTATATATAGTATCTATATAGATATAGATATATAGATATGTCTATATAGCTATAGATATATAGATAGATAGATAGATAGATATAGTATACTATAAATAATATACTATAATACCTATAGTATAATACCTATACTATATACTACAATATAATGTAATGTGATTTATTATAATATATTTTAATATAACACTCATATTATCATATCATGATCATTGTAATATGATTCTAATATAATATGATTCTAATTAGAACGGTAATTCTATTTTATAATAATAATAATAACAGATAGAATCATATATTATATATTCCCCCTTCTAGACTGTGAGCCCACTGTTGGGTAGGGACTGTCTCTATATGTTGCCAACTGCTACTTCCCAAGCGCTTAGTACAGTGCTCTGCACACAGTAAGCGCTCAATAAATACGATTGATTGATTGATATATTAGCAGTAATTATAATAATATAATACGTACTATATCCTATATAATACAGTGTAATGTAATGTGATCTATTATAATTTAATGATCATTGTAATATGATTATAATTAGAACGGTAATTCTCTATTATAATAATAATAACTATGATAGAATCATATATTAGCAGTGATTATAATAATATAATACGTACTATATCCTATATAATACAATGTAATGTAATGAGATCTATTATAATATAATGATCATTTTAATATGATTATAATTAGAACGGTAATTCTATAGTATAATAATAATAACTAGGATAGAATCATATATTAGCAGTAATTATAATATAATACATACTATATCCTATATAATACAGTGTAATGTAATGTGATCTATTACAATATAATGATCATTGCGCTATGATTATAATAAGAATGGTGATTCTCTCTAATAATAATGCTAATAATAATAATAATAACTATGAGCCCGCTGTTGGGTAGGGAACCGTCTCTATATGGACTTCCCAACCGCTTAGTACAGTGCTCTGCACACAGGAAGCGCTCAATAAATACGATGGAATGAATGAATGAACTAGGATAGAATCACAAACTAACAGTAATTATAATAATATAATACCTATACTATACCCTATATAATACAATACAATGTAATGTGATCTCTTATAATATAATGATCATTGTAATGTGATTCTAATTAGAACGGTAATTCTATATTATAATAATAATAATGGATAGAATTATATATTAGCAGTCATTATAATAATATAATACATACTATATCCTATATAATACAATGTAACGTGATCTATTATAATATTATGATCATTCTAATATGATTATAATTAGAACGGTAATTCTATATTATAATATTAATAACTAGGATAGAATCATATATTAGCAGTAATTATAATAGTATAATACGTGCTATATCCTATATATTACAATGTAATGTAATGTGATCTATTACAATATAATGATCATTGCACTGTGATTATAATTAGAATGGTGATTCTCTCTAATAATAATAATAATAATAATAATAACTATGAGCCCGCTGTTGGGTAGGGAACCGTCTCTATATGGATTTCTCAAGCGCTTAGTACAGTGCTCTGCACACAGGAAGCGCTCAATAAATACGATTGAATGAATGAATGAATGAACTATGATAGAATCATATATGAACAGTAATTATAATAATATCATACATATACTATATCCTACCTAATACAATAGAATGTAATGTGATCTATTATAATGATCATTGTAATTTGACTATAATTAGAACGGTAATTCTATATAATAATAATAATAGCTATGATAGAATCATATATTAGCAGTAATTATAATAATATAATACGTACTGTATCTTATATAATGCAATGTAATGTGATCTATTGTAACATAATGATCATTGTACTATGATTATAATTAGAATGGTAATTCTCTATAATAATAACGATAATAATAATAATAACTATTAGCCCGTTGTTGAGTAGGGACTGTCTCTATATGGACTTCCCAAGCGCTTAGTACAGTGCTGTACACACAGGAAGCGCTCAATAAATACGATTGAATGAATGAATGAACTAGGATAGAATCATATATTAACAGAAATTATAATAATATCATACATATACTATATCCTATATAATACAATAGAATGTAATGTGATCTACTATAATGATCACTGTAATATGATTATAATTAGAACGGTAATTCTATATAATAATGATAATAATAACTATGATAGAATCATATATTAGCAGTAATTATAATAATATAATACGTACTATAGCCGATATAATGCAATGTAATGTGATCTATTATAATATAATGATTATTGTACGATGATTATAATTAGAATGGTAATTCTGTATAATAATAACGATAATAATAATAATAATAACTATGAGCCCGTTGTTGAGTAGGGACCGTCTCTATATGGACTTCCCAAGCGCTTAGTACAGTGTGTGAAGCGCTCAATAAATACGATTGAATGAATGAATGAATGAATGAATGAATGAATGAATGAACTAGGATAGAATCATATATTAACAGTAATTATAATAATATCATACATATACTATATCCTATATAATACAATAGAATGTAATGTGATCTATTAGAATATAATGATCATTGTAATATGATTATAATTAGAACGGTAATTCTATATAGTAATAACAATAACTATGATATACTCATATATTAGCAGTAATTATAATAATATAATACGTACTATAGCCTATATAATACAATGTAATGTAATGTGATCTATTCTAATCGAATGATCATTGTACTATGATTATAATTATAACGGTGATTTTCTATAATGATGATAATAATAACAACTGTGATAGAAGCATATATTAGCAGTAATGATTATAATTAGAACGGCAATTCTATATAGTAATAACAATAACTATGATATACTCATATATTAGCAGTAATTATAATAATATAATACGTACTATAGCCTATATAATACAATGTAATGTAATGTGATCTATTCTAATCGAATGATCATTGTACTATGATTATAATTATAACGGTGATTTTCTATAATGATGATAATAATAACAACTATGATAGAAGCATATATTAGCAGTAATTATAATAATATAATACATAGACTATATCCTATATACTACAATATAATGTGATGTGATCTATGATCATTCATTCATTCATTCATTCATTCATTCATTCAGTCGTATTTATTGAGCGCTTACTGTGTGCAGAGCACTGTACTAAGCGCTTGGGAAGGACATGTTGCCGACAGTCCCTACCCAACAACAGGCTCACAGTCTAGAAGGGGGAGACAGACATAACAAAACAGATTAACCAAATAAAATGAATAAAATAAGAAATATTTACAAATAAAAGAAATAAATATATATAAATAATATAATGATCATTGTACTATGATTATAATTATAACGGTAATTCTAAATAATACATAATCAATAATATATGTACAAACGAAAGAAATAAATATATATAAATAATATAAGGATCATTGTACTATGATCATAATTCTAACGATAATTCCAAATAATAATAATAATGCAATGTAATGTAATCTATTATAGTATAATGACCATTGTACTGTGATAATTATAACGGTAATTCCAAATAATACATAATAAATATTATATGTGCAAATAAAAGGAATAAATATATATCAATAATATAACGATCATTGTACTAGGATTATAATTATAACGAGAATTCTAAATAATAATAATGCAATATAATGTCATCTATTATAATTATCATTGTACTATGATTATAATTATAACAGTAATTCTAAATAATACATAATAAATATTATATGTACAAATAAAAGAAATAAATATATATCAATAATATAACGATCATTGTACTATGATTATAATTATAACGAGAATTCTAAATAATAATAATAATGCAATATAATGTAATCTATTATAATATAGTGATCATTGTACCATGATTATAATTATAACGGTAATTCTAAATAATACATAATAAATGTTATATGTACAAATAAAGAAATATATATCGATAATATAACGATCATTGTACTGATTATAATTATAACGAAAATTCTAAATAATTATAATAATAATGCAATATAATGTAACTATTATAGTATAATGATTATTGTACTGTGATGATAATTCTAATGGTAATTCTAAATAATACATAATAAATATTATATGTACAAATAAAAGAAATAAATATATATCAATAATATAGCGATCATTGTACTATGATTATAATCATAACGAGAATTCTAAATAATAATAATAATGCAATATAATGTAATCTATTATAATATAATGATCATTGTACTGTGATGAAGCAGCGTGGCTCAGTGGAAAGAGCCCGGGCTTTGGAGTCAGAGGTCATGGGTTCAAATCCCGCCTCCGCCACTTGTCAGCTGTGTGACTTTGGGCAAGTCACTTCACTTCTCTGTGCCTCAGTTACCTCATCTGTAAAATGGGGATGAAGACTGTGAGCCCCCCGTGGGGCAACCTGATCACCTTGTAACCTCCCCAGCGCTTAGAACGGTGCTTTGCACATAGTAAGCGCTTAATAAATGCCATTATTATTATTATTATTATTATTATAACGGTAATTCTAAATAATACATGATAAATATTATATGTACAAATAAAAGAAATAAATATATATCAATAATATCACAATCATTGTACTATGATTATAATTATAACGAGAATTCTAAATAATAATGATAATGCAATATAATCTATTATAGTATAATGATCATTGCACTGTGATGATAATTATAACGGTAATTCTAAATAATACATGATAAATATTATATGTACAAATAAAAGAAATAAATATATATCAATAATATAGCCATCATTGTACTGTGATTATAATTATAACGAGAATTCTAAATAATAATAATAATGCAATATAATGTAATCTATTATAAGATAATGATCATTGTACAGTGATGATAATTATAACGGTAATTCTAAATAATACATAATAAATATTATATGTACAAATAAAAGAAGTAAATATAATACAAGTATAAATAATAAATATAATATAATGATCACTGCACTATGATTATAATTATAATGATAATTCTAAATAATAGATTATAATTATAATGATAATCCTAAATAATAATAATAATGCAATATAATGTAATCTATTATAATATAATGATCATTGAACTGTGATGATAATTATAACGGTAATTCTAAATAATACATGATAAATATATGTACAAATAAAAGAAGTAAATATAAAACAAATATAAGTAATAAATATAATATAATGATCATTGTACTATGATTATAATTATGATAATTCTAAATAATAGATTATAATTATAATGATAATTCTAAATAATAATAATAATGCAATATAATGTAATCTATTATAATAATCATTGTACTGTGATTATCATTATAACGGTAGTTCCAAATAATACATAATAAATAGCATATGTACAAATAAAAGAAATAAATATATATCAATAATATAGCGATCACTGTACTATGATTATAATTATAACGAGAATTCTAAATAATAATAATAATGCAATATGTAATCTATTATAATATAATGATCATTGTACTGTGATGATCATTATAACGGTAGTTCCAAATAATACATAATAAATATCATATGTACAAATAAAAGAAATAAATATGTGTCAACAATGTAGCGATCATTGTACTGTGATGATAATTATAACGAGAATTCTAAATAATAATGCAATATAGTGTAATCTATTATGATATAATGATCACTGTACTGTGACTATAATTATAAAGGTAATTCTAAATAATGATAATAACGATAATGATGGTGATCATGATAATGATAATAATCACAACAACAACAATTAATAATAATAATAATAATAATGACAATAATAATAATGACAATAATGATGATGATGATGATAATAATAATAATAATGACAATAATAATAATGACAATGATGATGATGATGATGATGATGATGATGATGATGATGATAATAATAATAATAATAATAATAATAATAATAATAATAATAATAATAATAATAATGTCTCCTCTTTCAGTCGTTTCAGGGGTCGCAGAGGAGATTCCCCCCGTCCCGAGATGTGGCTTCTTCTCCCGCTCCTGGGGCTCTGCGCCCTGCTGGGTGAGTCGTGGGATGAACTGGACGCCAGTCGGTATCTATTGGACGCCTCCGGGAGACGGTGGCGTCTCGTCCACTCTCCTCGGGGGGGAGGGGGCAATTTCGGGACGGCCTCCGTTTATCCATTTACCTCCATCGATTCATCTCGCCCAACGACCATTTACTGAGCGCCTCCCGTTTACGGGACACTGTACTGAGCGCTTGGGGGTGATGGACATGTTCCCGGCCCCCAGCCAGTTTAGAGAGGGGGGAGAGACACATCGATATAAATGACTAATAATAAGAATTAGAGTCTAGAGGGGGGAGAGAGACATTGAGATAAATAACTAATCATCATCATCATAATAATTACAGTATTATTCATTCATTCCATTGTATTTATTGAGCGCTTCCTGTGTGCAGAGCACTGTACTAAGCGCTTGGAAAGTACAATTCGGCAACAGAGACGATCCCTACCCAACGACGGGCTCACGGTCTAGAAGGGGGAGACAATTATTCGATAATAATAATAATAATTAATAATAATAATAATAATAATAACGATGGTATTCATTAAGCGCTTACTATGTGCCGAGCACTGTTCTAAGCGCTGGGGGAGCTCCAAGGTAATAACAGTAACAACAATAATAATAAGGATAATAAGGATAATAACGGTATTTGTTAAGCGCTTACTATGTGCTGAGCACTGTTCTAGGCGCTGGGGGAGATGCAAGGTAATAATAATAATAATAATGATAATAATAATAATAATAATAACGATGGTATTCATTAAGCGCTTACTATGTGCCGAGCACTGTTCTAAGCGCTGGGGGAGATACAAGGTAATAATAGTAACAACAATAATAATAAGGATAATAATGATAATAACGGTATTTGTTAAGCGCTTACTATGTGCCGAGCACTGTTCTAAGCGCTGGGGGAGATGCAAGGTAATAATAATAAAATAATAATGATGATAATAATAATGATGGTATTGGTTAAGCGCTTACTATGTGCCAAGCACTGTTCTAAGCGCTGGGGGAGATGCAAGGTAATAATAATAAAAATAATAATGATAATAATAATAATGATGGTATTGGTTACGCGCTTACTATGTGCCGAGCACTGTTCTAAGCGCTGGGGGAGATCCAAGGTAATAATAATAATAATAATAATAATAATAATAATAATAATAATAATGGTATTTGGTTAAGCGCTTACTATATGCCGAGCACTGTTCTAAGCGCTGGGGGGGAATCCAAGGTAATAATAATGATAATAATATTTGTTAAGCGCTTACTGTGTGCCAAGCACTGTTCTAAGCGCTGGGGGGGGATCCAAGGTAATAATAATAATAATAATAATAATATTTGTTAAGCGCTTACTATGTGCCGAGCACTGTTCTAAGCGCTGGGGGGATCCAAGGTAATAATAATAGTATTTGTTAAGCGCTTAGTATGTGCCGAGCACTGTTTTAAGCGATGCGGGGGGATCCAAGGTAATAATAATAATCATAATGATAATAATAGTATTTGTTAAGCGCTTACTATGTGCCGAGCACTGTTCTAAGCGCTGGGGGGATCCAAGATAATAATAATAATAATAATAATAATAATGGTATTTGTTAAGCTCTATGTGCCGAGCACGGTTCTAAGCGCTGGGGGGGATCCAAGATAATAATAATAATAATGATAATGATAATGATAATAATAATAATAATAATAATAATAGTATTTGTTAAGCTCTATGTGCCGAGCACTGTTCTAAGCGCTGGGGGGATCCAAGATAATAATAATAATAATAATAATAATAATAATGATAATAATAATAATGGTATTTGTTAAGCTCTATGTGCCGAGCACGGTTCTAAGCGCTGGGGGGGATCCAAGATAATAATAATAATAATAATAATAATAATAATAATAATAATAATAATAATAATAGTATTTGTTAAGCTCTAACTATGTGCCGAGCACTGTTCTAAGCGCTGGGGGGATCCAAGATAATAATAATAATAATAATAATAATAATAATAATAATAATGATGGTATTTGTTAAGCTCTAACTATGTGCCGAGCACTGTTCTAAGCGCTGGGGGGATCCAAGGTAATAATAATAATAATAATAATAATAATAATAATAATAATAATAATAATAGTATTTGGTTAAGCGCTTACTATATGCCGAGCACTGTTCTAAGCGCTGGGGGGGATCCAAGGTAATAATAATGATAATAATATTTGTTAATAGTACGATTGAACGGATGAATGAACAATAATTACGGCATCTGTTAAGCACTTACTACGTGCTGGGCACTGTACTAAGCGCTGGGGGGGGTCCAAGGTAATAATAATAATAATAATAATAATAATAATAATAATAATAATAATAATAATAACAATATTTGTTAAGCGCTTACTATGTGCCGAGCACTGTTCTAAGCGCTGGGGGAGATCCAAGGTAATAATAATAATAATAATAATAATAATAATAATAATAATAATAATATTTGTTAAGCGCTTACTATGTGCCGAGCACTGTTCTAAGCGCTGGGGGAGATCCAAGGTAATAATAATAGTATTTGTTAAGCGCTTAGTATGTGCCGAGCACTGTTTTAAGCGATGCGGGGGGATCCAAGGTAATAATAATAATGATAATGATAATAATAGTATTTGTTAAGCGCTTACTATGTGCCGAGCACTGTTCTAAGCGCTGGGGGGATCCAAGATGATAATAATAATAATAATAATAATAATAATAATAATAATAATAATAATAACAATAATAATGGTATTTGTTAAGCTCTATGTGCCGAGCACGGTTCTAAGCGCTGGGGGGGATCCAAGATAATAATAATAATAATAATAATAATAATAGTATTTGTTAAGCTCTAACTATGTGCCGAGCACTGTTCTAAGCGCTGGGGGGATCCAAGATAATAATAATAATAATAATAATAATAATGGTATTTGTTAAGCTCTAACTATGTGCCGAGCACTGTTCTAAGCGCTGGGGGGATCCAAGGTAATAATAATAATAATAATAATAATAATAATAATAATGGTATTTGGTTAATGATAATAATATTTGTTAATAATACGATTGAACGGATGAATGAACAATAATTACGGCATCTGTTAAGCACTTACTACGTGCCGGGCACTGTACTAAGCGCTGGGGGGGGGGGTCCAAGGTAATAATAATGGCATTTGTTAAGCGCTTACTATGTGCCAAGCACTGTTCTAAGCGCTGGGGGAGGTGCAAGGTGATGAGGTTGTCCCCCGTGGGGCTCCCGGTCTTCATCCCCATTTTCCAGGTGAGGCAACTGAGGCCCAGAGAAGTGAAGTGACTCGCCCAAAGTCCCACAGCTGACAAGTGGCGGGGCCGGGATTCGAACCCAGGACCTCCGACTCCCTAGCCCGGGCTCTTCCCACCGAGCCGCGCCCGCGTCTCTTCGTAGTAACAATTAAGCGCTTAGTACAGTGCTCTGCACACAGTGAGCGCTCAATAAATACGATTGAACGGATGAATGAACGGTAATTACGGCATCTGTTAAGCACTTACTACGTGCCGGGCACTGTATTAAGCGCCGGGGGGGATGCAGGGTCAACCGGTTGTCCCCCGTGGGGCTCCCCATTTTCCAGAGGAGGAAACCGAGGCCCAGAGAAGGGAAATGACTCATCCAAGGTCCCATGGCGGACGATGGAAAGGGCCCGGGCTTGGGAGTCCGAGGTCCTGGGTTCAAATCCCGCCCCCACCGATCGTCAGCTGTGTGACCTTGGGCAAGTCGCTTAGCTTCTCTGGGCCTCAGTTCCCTCATCTGGAAAATGGGGATGAAGACTGGGAGCCCCACGGGGGACAACCTGATCACCTTGTATCCCACTCAGCGCTTAGAACAGTGCTTGGCACATAGTAAGCGCTTAACAAATACCATTATTATTATTATTATTATTATTATTACCTTGGGTTCATTCATTCATTCATTCATTCATTCAATCGTATTTATTGAGCGCTTATCAATCCCAGTGCTTAGAACAGTGCTCGGCACATAGTAAGCGCTTAACAAATACCATTATTATTATGATTATTATTATCATTACCTTGGATCTCCCCCAGCACTTAGAACAGTACTCGGCACATAGTAAGCGCTTAACAAATACCATCATTATTAATTATTATTATTATTACCTTGGATCTCCCCCAGCGCTTAGAACAGTGCTCGGCACATAGTAAGTGCTTAACAAATACTATTATTACATTATTATTACCTTGATTTCATTCATTCATTCAATCGTATTTATTGAGCGCTTATCACTCCTTAGTGCTTAGAACAGTGCTTGGCACCTAGTAAGCGCTTAACAAATACCATTATTATTATTATTATTATCATTACCTTGGATCAACCCCAGCGCTTAGAACAGTGCTCGGCCCATAGTAAGCGCTTAACAAATACCATCATTATTAATTATTATTATCATTACCTTGGATCTCCCCCAGCGCTTAGAACAGTGCTCGGCACATAGTAAGCGCTTAACAAATACTATTATTACATTATTATTACCTTGATTTCATTCATTCATTCAATCGTATTTATTGAGTGTTTATCAATCCCAGTGCTTAGAACAGGGCTCGGCACCTAGTAAGTGCTTAACAAATACCATTATTATTACGATTATTATCATTACCTTGGATCAACCCCAGCGCTTAGAACAGTGCCCGGCACCTAGTAAGTGCTTAACAAATACCATCATTATTAATTATTATTATTATTACCTTGGATCTCCCCCAGCGTTTAGAACAGTGCTCAGCACATAGTAAGTGCTTAACAAATACTATTATGTTATTATTATTATTACCTTGATTTTATACATTCATTCATTCAATCATATTTATTGAGCGCTTATCAATCCCAGCGCTTAGAACAGTGCTCGGACCACAGTAAGCGCTTTACAAATACCATCATTATTAATTATTATTATTATTGTCACCTTGGATCTTCCCCAGCGCTTAGAACAGTGCTCGGCCCATAGTAAGCGCTTAACAAATACCATCATTATTAATTATTGTTATCATTACCTTGGATCCACCCCAGCGCTTAGTACAGTCCAAGCGCTTAGTCCAGTGCTCTGCACACAGTAAGCGCTCAATAAATACGATTGATTGAATGAATGAATGAACAGTGCTTGGCCCATAATAAGCACTTAACAAATACAATCATTATTAATGGTCGTTATCACTACCTTGGACCTCCCCCAACGCTTAGAGCAGTGCTCGGCACCTAGTAAGTGCTTAACAAATGCCATTATTATTATTATTGTTATTATTATCATCACCCTGGTGCTTAGTACAGTCCAAGCATTTAGTACAGTGCTCTGCACACAGTAAGCGCTCAATAAATACGATTGATTGAATGAATGAATGAACAGTGCTTGGCCCATAATAAGCGCTTAACAAATACCATCATTATTAATTATTGTTATCATTACCTTGGACCTCCCCCAACGCTTAGAACAGTGCTCGGCACCTAGTAAGCGCTTAACAAATGCCATTATTATTATAATAATAATAATTATTATTATTATTATCATCACCCCAGCGCTTAGTACAGTCCAAGCGCTTAGTACAGTGCTCCGCACACAGTAAGCCCTCAATAAATACGATTGAATGAATGAATGAACAGTGCTCGGCCCATAGTAAGCGCTTAACAAATACCATCATTATTAATTATTGTTATCATGACCTTGGATCTCCCCCAGTGCTTAGAACAGTGCTCGGCACCTAGTAAGCACTTAACAAATACCATTATCATTATTATTATTATTATTATTATCATCATCATCACCCCAGCGCTTAGTACAGTCCAAGCGCTTAGTACAGTGCTCCGCACACAGTAAGCGCTCAATAAATACAATTGAATGAATGAATGAATGAATGAATGAACAATGCTCGGCCCATAGTAAACGCTTAACAAATACCATCATTATTAATTATCATTATCATTACCTTGGATCTCCCCCAGCGCTTAGAACAGTGCTCGGCACCTAGTAAGCACTTAACAAATACCATTATTATTATTATTATCATCACCCCAGCGCTTAGTACAGTCCAAGTGCTTAGTACAGTGCTCCGCACACAGTAAGCCCTCAATAAATACGATTGAATGAATGAATGAACAGTGCTCGGCCCATAGTAAGCGCTTAACAAACACCATCATTATTAATTATCATTATCATGACCTTGGATCTCCCCCAGCGCTTAGAACAGTGCTCGGCACCTAGTAAGCGCTTAACAAATACCATTATTATTATTATTATTATTATTATTATTATTATTATTATTATTATCACCCCAGTGCTTAGTACAGTCCAAGCGCTTAGTACAGTGCTCCGCACACAGTAAGCCCTCAATAAATACGATTGAATGAATGAATGAACAGTGCTCGGCCCATAGTAAGCGCTTAACAAATACCATCATTATTAATTATTGTTATCATTACCTTGGACCTCCCTCAGCGTTTAGAACAGTGCTCGGCACCTAGTAAGCACTTAACAAATACCATTATTATTATTATTATTATTATTATTATTATTATTATTATCATCATCATCACCCCAGCGCTTAGTACAGTCCAAGCGCTTAGTACAGTGCTCCGCACACAGTAAGCGCTCAATAAATACGATTGAATGAATGAATGAATGAATGAATGAACAATGCTCGGCCCATAGTAAACGCTTAACAAATACCATCATTATTAATTATCATTATCATTACCTTGGATCTCCCCCAGTGCTTAGAACAGTGCTCGGCACCTAGTAAGCACTTAACAAATACCATTATTATTATTATTATCATCACCCCAGCGCTTAGTACAGTCCAAGTGCTTAGTACAGTGCTCCGCACACAGTAAGCCCTCAATAAATACGATTGAATGAATGAATGAACAGTGCTCGGCCCATAGTAAGCGCTTAACAAACACCATCATTATTAATTATCATTATCATGACCTTGGATCTCCCCCAGCGCTTAGAACAGTGCTCGGCACCTAGTAAGCGCTTAACAAATACCATTATTATTATTATTATTATTATTATTATTATTATTATTATTATTATTATCACCCCAGTGCTTAGTACAGTCCAAGCGCTTGGTACAGTGCTCCGCACACAGTAAGCCCTCAATAAATACGATTGAATGAATGAATGAACAGTGCTCGGCCCATAGTAAGCGCTTAACAAATACCATCATTATTAATTATTGTTATCATGACCTTGGACCTCCCTCAGCGTTTAGAACAGTGCTCGGCACCTAGTAAGCACTTAACAAATACCATTATTATTATTATTATTATTATTATTATCATCATCATCATCACCCCAGCGCTTAGTACAGTCCAAGCGCTTAGTACAGTGCTCCGCACACAGTAAGCGCTCAATAAATACGATTGAATGAATGAATGAATGAATGAACAATGCTCGGCCCATAGTAAACGCTTAACAAATACCATCACTATTAATTATCATTATCATTACCTTGGATCTCCCCCAGCGCTTAGAACAGTGCTCGGCACCTAGTAAGCGCTTAACAAATACCATTATTATTATTATTATCATCACCCCAGCGCTTAGTACAGTCCAAGTGCTTAGTACAGTGCTCCGCACACAGTAAGCCCTCAATAAATACGATTGAATGAATGAATGAACAGTGCTCGGCCCATAGTAAGCGCTTAACAAATACCATCATTATTAATTATCATTATCATGACCTTGGATCTCCCCCAGCGCTTAGAATAGTGCTCGGCACCTAGTAAGCACTTAACAAATACTATTATTATTATTATTATTATTATTATTATCACCACCCCAGTGCTTAGTACAGTCCAAGTGCTTAGTACAGTGCTCCGCACACAGTAAGCCCTCAATAAATACGATTGAATGAATGAATGAACAGTGCTCGGCCCATAGTAAGCGCTTAACAAATACCATCATTATTAATTATCGTTATCATGACCTTGGATCTCCCCCAGCGCTTAGAACAGTGCTCGGCACCTAGTAAGTGCTTAACAAATACCATTATTATTATTATTATTATTATTATCATCACCCCAGCGCTTAGTACAGTCCAAGCGCTTAGTACAGTGCTCTACACACAGTAAGTGCTCAATAAATATGATTGAATGAATGAATGAATGAACAGTGCTCGGCCCATAGTAAGCGCTTAACAAATACCATTATTATTATTCTTATTATTTTGATTATTATTATCATTACCTTGGATTCGAACCCACGACCTTCAGCCCTGCCGCTCAGTACAGCGCTCTCCCTCTTCCTTTCCAGGCCCGTCGGAGGGGACCCCCCAATATTTCCCGCCCCGACCCCCCCACCTGCCCCCTCGCTCGTATCACGGCTGCTTCGGGGACGTCAGGACCATGCAGACCTCCGGGATTGCCTGTGGGGAGGAACATTTGAGCAACTGTGGTGAGTGTACTGAGCGCCCTGCACATCAGGAGCGCTCCCAAAATCCGCCGGAAGGAAGGCATGGAAGGAATGGGAGGAACACGTGGCCGTTCCCTCTCCTTTTCCCGCTTTTTCCAGGCCTCAGGGGCTCGCCCATTGGGAAATTCCCGCATTCGTCCATTCAGTCGTATTTATTGAGCGCTTACCGTGTGCGGAGCACTGGACTAAGCGCTTGGGAAGGACAAGTTGGAAATTCCCCACCCCACACCCATTTTCCATCTCGGTATCCCGACATTCCCATCTGGGCCGCCTCTCCGAACCCTCGTCAGCCAAGAGGCATGGAAGGGGGAGAGAATAATAACCATAATAATAATAATCATAATCATCATAATGATGGTATTTGCTGAGAATAATAATCATAATAATGAGGATGGTGGTGTTTATGAAGCACTTACTATGTGCCGAGCACTGTTAATAAAAAAATAATAATGAGAATGATGGTATTTGTAGAGATTAATAATCATAATAATGAGAATGGTGGTGTTTGGGAAGCGCTTACTATGTGCCGAGCACTGTTACTAAACTAATAATAATGAGAATGATGGTATTTGTGGAGAATAATAATCATGATAATGAGGATGATGGTGTTTGGGAAGCGCTTACTACGTGCCGAGCACTGTTACTAAAATAATAATAATGAGAATGATGGTATTTGTAGAGAGTAATAATCAGAATAATGAGAATGATGGTGTTTGGGAAGCGCTTACTATGTGCCGAGAACTGTTGATAAAATAATGATAATGAGAATGATGGTATTTGTGGAGAATAATAATCATAATAATGAGAATGATGGTGTTTGGGAAGCGCTTAGTGTGCTGAGCATGGTTACTAAAGTAATAATAATGAGAATGATGGTTTTTGTGAAGCGCTTACTATGTGCCGAGCACTGTTACTAAAATAATAATAATAAGAATGATGGTATTTGTGGAGAATAATAATCATAATAATGAGAATGATGGAATTTGTGAAGCACTTACTATGTGTCGAGCACTGTTACTAAAATAATGATAATGAGAATGATGGTATTTGTGGAGAATAATAATCAGAATAATGAGAATGATGGTGTTTGGGAAGCGCTTACTATGCGCCGAGCACTGTTACTAAAGTAATAATAATGAGAATGATGGTATTTGTGGAGAATAACAATCATAATAATGAGGATGATGGTGTTTGGGAAGCGCTTACTATGTGCCGAGCACTGTTAATAAAAAAATGATAATGAGAATGATGGTATTTGTAGAGAGTAATAATCAGAATAATGAGAATGATGGTGTTTGGGAAGCGCTTACTATGTGCCGAGCACTGTTGATAAAATAATAATAATGAGAATGATGGTATTTGTGGAGAATGATAATCATAATAATGAGAATGAAGGTGTTTGGGAAGCGCTTACTATGTGCCGAGCACTGTTACTAAAATAATAATAATGAGAATGATGGGATTTGTGGAGAATGATAATCATAATAATGAGAATGAAGGTGTTTGGGAAGCGCTTACTATGTGCCGAGCACTGTTACTAAAATAATGATAATGAGAATGATGGGATTTGTGGAGAATAATAATCATAATAATGAGAATGAGGGTGTTTGGGAAGCACTTACTATGTGCCGAGCACTGTTACTAAAATAATGATAATGAGAATGATGGTATTTGTGGAGAATAATAATCATAATAATGAGGATGGTGGTGTTTGGGAAGCACTTACTATGTGCCGACCACTGTTAATAAAAAAATAATAATCAGAATGATGGTATTAGAGAATAATAATCAGAATAATGAGAATGATGGTGTTTGGGAAGCGCTTACTATGTGCCGAGCACTGTTGATAAAATAATAATAATGAGAATGATGGTATTTGTGGAGAATAATAATCATAATAATGAGAATGATGGTGTTTGGGAAGCGCTTAGTGTGCCAAGCATGGTTACTAAAGTAATAATAATGAGAATGATGGTGTTTGGGAAGCGCTTACTATGTGCCGAGCACTGTTGATAAAATAATAATAATGAGAATGATGGTACTTGTGGAGAATAATAATCTTAATAATGAGAATGATGGTGTTTGGGAAGCGCTTAGTGTGCCAAGCATGGTTACTAAAGTAATAATAATGAGAATGATGGTGTTTGGGAAGTGCTTACTATGTGCCGAGCACTGTTGATAAAATAATAATAATGAGAATGATGGTACTTGTGGAGAATAATAATCTTAATAATGAGAATGATGGTGTTCGGGAAGCGCTTACTATGTGCCGAGCACTGTTACTAAAAATAATAATAATGAGAATGATGGTATTTGTGGAGAATAATAATCATGATAATGAGGATGATGGTGTTTGGGAAGTGCTTACTATGTGCCGAGCACTGTTACTAAAATAATAATAATGAGAATGATGGTACTTCTTGAGAATAATAATCATAATAATGAGGATGATGGTGTTCGGGAAGCGCTTACTATGTGCTGAGCACTGTTACTAAAATAATGATAATAAGAATGATGGTATTTGTGGAGAATAATAATCATGATAATGAGAATGATGGTGTTTGTGAAGTGCTTACTATGTGCCAACCACTGCTAATAATAATAATAATGGCGTTTATTAAGCCCTTACTATGTGCAAAGCACTGTTCTAAGCACTGGGGAGGTTACAACAGTGCTCTGCAGACAGTAAGCGCTCAATAAATACGATTGAATGGCTTGAATGACTACCAGGTGATCAGGTTGTCCCACGGGGGGCTCCCGGCCTTCACCCCCATTTGATAGAGAGGGAACTGAGGCCCAGAGAAGTGAAGTGACTGGCCCAAAGTCACACAGCGGACAGTGAGCGGAGTCGGAATTTGAACCCATGACCTCTGACTCCCAAGCCCGGGCTCTTTCCACTGAGCCCTCCCTAAATACAACGAGAGCTAGAGACACAATGGTATTTATTGAGCGCTTACCGTGGGCAGAGCACCGTACTGAGCGCTTGGGAAGGGCAAATCGGCAACAGATAGGGACGGTCCATTATTATTATGACCGGAAGCGCTCCTTAAATCCGACTGACTGAAATCCGACTGTGCTCCGCAGGGATTCCCGGCTCGGAGATGTTTGCGGAGCTGGATTTGCCGCCCCTGAGGAAGTACCGGACGGTGATCGAAGAAGTGGGGCGACGGCAGTGCATCGACCCCGCTCTGCTCGCCGCCCTCATTTCCCGGGAGACCCACGTCGGGACCGTTCTCAGGAACGGCTGGGATCACCGGGAGCTCAGGTTCGGCCTCATGCAGGTAATTCCTTTCGGTGAACCCTTCATCCGTCCACTTCGGGGCCGTTCTCAGGAACGGCGGGGATCACCGGGAGCTCGGGTTCGGCCTGCTGCGGGTAATTCCTTTTGGCGAACGCTCCGTCCATCCACGTTAGGGCCGTTCTCAGGAACGGCTGGGATCAGGTTCGGCCTGATGCGGGTAATTCCTTTCGGTGAACGCTCCACCCATCCACGTCGGGGCCGTTCTCGGGAACGGCTGGGAACACCGGGAGCTCCGGTTTGGCCTGATGCTGGTAATGGCGAGCCCTTCATCCATCCACGTCGGGGCCGTTCTCAGGAATGGCTGGGAACACCGGGAGCTCGGGTTCGGCCTGACGCGGGTAGTTCCTTTCGGTGAACGCTCCGTCCATCCGCATCGGGGCCGTTCTCAGGTACGGCTGGGATCACCGGGAGCTCAGGTTTGGCCTGATGTGGGTAATTCCTTCAGTGAACCCTTCATCCATCCACATCAGGGCCGTTCTCAGGAACAGCTGGGATCACCAGGAGCTCAGGTTTGGCCTGATGCTGGTAATTACTTTGGTGAACCTTTCATCCATCCACGTCGGGGCCTTTCTCAGGAACGGCTGGGATCAGGTTCGGCCTGATGTGGGTAATTCCTTTCGGTGAATGCTCCACCCATCCACGTCGGGGCCGTTCTCGGGAATGGCTGGGATCACTGGGAGCTCAGGTTCGGCCTGATGCGGGTAATTCCTTCGGTGAACCCTTCATCCATCCGCGTCGGGGCCGTTCTCAGGAATGGCTGGGAACACTGGGAGCTTGGGTTTGGCCTGATGCGGGTAATTCCTTTCGGTGAATGCTCCATCCATCCGCATCGGGGCCGTTCTCAGGAATGGCTGGGATCACCGGGCGCTCGGGTTTGGCATGATGCGGATAATTCCTTTCAGTGAATGCTCCATCCATCCACGTCAGGGCCGTTCTCAGGAATGGCTGGGAATACCAGGAGCTCGGGTTTGGCCTGATGCGGGTAATTCCTTCGGTGAACCCTTCATCCATCCACGTCGGGGCCTTTCTCAGGAACGGCTGGGATCAGGTTCGGCCTGATGTGGGTCATTCCTTTCGGTGAAAGCTCCACCCATCCACGTCGGGGCCGTTCTCGGGAACGGCTGGGATCACCGGGAGCTCGGGTTCGGCCTGATGCGGGTAATTCCTTCGGTGAACCCTTCATCCATCCACATCGGGGCCGTTCTCAGGAACGGCTGGGATCACCGGGAGCTCGGGTTTGGCCTGATGCGGGTAATTCCTTCGGTGAACCCTCCATCCATCCACGACGGCCACAATCCCCATCGTAACGATGGTGTTTCTGAGGCGCTCACTATGTGCCGAGCGCTGTTCTCAGCACCGGGGGGGATGCAAGGTCGTCGGGTTGTCCCCCCGTGGGGCTCACGGTCTCCATCCCCATTTGACAGATGAGAGAACTGAGGCCCAGAGAATAAAAATAATAATAATGGTATTTGTGGAGCGCTTACTATGTGCTGAGCACTGTTCCATGCACGCTGGAATAGATACGAGGGTTGTCCCCCGGGGGGCTGCCGTCTTCATCCCCATTTTCCAGATGAGGGAACTGAGGCCCAGAGAATAATAATAATAATGGTATTTGTGAAGCATTTACTATGTGCCGAGCACTGCTCTAAGCGCGCTGGAATAGATACGAGGGTCGTCCCACGATGGACTTGCCGTCTTCATCCCCATTTTCCAGATGAGGGAACTGAGGCCCAGAGAATAATAATAATAATAATGGTATTGGTGAGGCGCTTACTACGTGCCAAGCGCTGTTCTAAGCGCACTGGAATAGATACGAGGGTCGTCCCACGATGGACTCGCCGTCTTCACCCCCATTTTCCGGATGAGGGAACTGAGGCCCAGAGAATAATAATAATAATAATGGTATTGGTGAGGCGCTTACTATGTGCCGAGCGCTGTTCTAAGCGCGCCGGAATAGATACGAGGGTCGTCCCACGATGGACTCGCCGTCTTCATCCCCATTTTCCGGATGAGGGAACTGAGGCCCAGAGAATAATAATAATAATAATAATAATGGTATTGGTGAGGCGCTTACTATGTGCCGAGCGCTGTTCTAAGCGCGCCGGAATAGATACGAGGGTCGTCCCACGATGGACTCGCCGTCTTCACCCCCATTTTCCGGATGAGGGAACTGAGGCCCAGAGAATAATAATAATAATAATGGTATTGGTGAGGCGCTTACTATGTGCCAAGCGCTGTTCTAAGCGCGCTGGAATAGATACGAGAGTCATCCCACGATGGACTCGCCGTCTTCATCCCCATTTTCTGGATGAGGGAACTGAGGCCCAGAGAATAATAATAATAATAATAATAATAATAATGGTATTGGTGAGGCGCTTACTATGTGCCGAGCGCTGTTCTAAGCGCGCTGGAATAGATACGAGGGTCGTCCCACAATGGACTCACCATCTTCATCCCCATTTTCTGGATGAGGGAACTGAGGCCCAGAGAATAATAATAATAATGGTATTGGTGAGGTGCTTACTATGTGCCGAGCGCTGTTCTAAGCGCGCCGGAATAGATACGAGGGTTGTCCCACAAGGACTTGCCGTCTTCACCCCCATTTTCCAGATGAGGGAACTGAGGCCCAGAGAATAATAATAATAGTAATGATGGTATTGGTGAGGCGCTTACTATGTGCCGAGCACTGCTCTAAGCACGCTGGAATAGATACGAGGGTCATCCCACGATGGACTCGCCGTCTTCACCCCCATTTTCCAGATGAGGGAACTGAGGCCCAGAGAATAATAATAATAATAATGGTATTGGTGAGGCGCTTACTATGTGCCGAGCGCTGTTCTAAGCGCGCTGGAATAGATACGAGGGTCGTCCCACGATGGACTTGCCGTCTTCATCCCCATTTTCCGGATGAGGGAACTGAGGCCCAGAGAATAATAATAATGGTATTGGTGAGGCGCTTACTATGTGCCGAGCGCTGTTCTAAGCGCGCTGGAATAGATACTAGGGTCGTCCCACGATGGACTCACCATCTTCATCCCCATTTTCCAGATGAGGGAACTGAGGCCCAGAGAATAATAATAATAATGGTATTGGTGAGGCGCTTACTATGTGCCGAGCGCTGTTCTAAGCGCGCTGGAATAGATACGAGGGTCGTCCCACAGTGGACTCACCATCTTCATCCCCATTTTCTGGATGAGGGAACTGAGGCCCAGAGAATAATAATAATAATAATGGTATTGGTGAGGCGCTTACTATGTGCCGAGCGCTGTTCTAAGCGCGCCGGAATAGTTACGAGGGTTGTCCCACAATGGACTTGCCGTCTTCACCCCCATTTTCCAGATGAGGGAACTGAGGCCCAGAGAATAATAATAATAATAATGGTATTGGTGAGGCGCTTACTATGTGCCGAGCGCTGTTCTAAGCGCGCTGGAATAGATACTAGGGTCGTCCCACGATGGACTCGCCGTCTTCATCCCCATTTTCCAGATGAGGGAACTGAGGCCCAGAGAATAATAATAATAATAATGATGGTATTGGTGAGGCGCTTACTATGTGCCGAGCACTGCTCTAAGCGCGCTGGAATAGATACGAGGGTCATCCCACGATGGACTCGCCGTCTTCACCCCCATTTTCCAGATGAGGGAACTGAGGCCCAGAGAATAATAATAATAATAATGGTATTGGTGAGGCGCTTACTATGTGCCGAGTGCTGTTCTAAGTGTGCTGGAATGGATATGAGGGTCGTCCCACGATGGACTCACCATCTTCATCCCCATTTTCCGGATGAGGTCACTGAGGCCCAGAAAATAATAATAATAATAATAATAATAATAATAATAATAATAATGGTATTTGTGAAGCGCTTACTATGTGCCGAGCACTGTTCTAAGCACACTGGGGGAGATACAGGGTCGTCAGGTTGTCCCCCGTGGGGCTCACGGTCTTCATCCCCATTTGACAGATGAGGGAACCGAGGCCCAGAGAAGAAGAAGAATAATGATGGTGGTGTTTGTGAGGCGCTTACTATGTGCCAGGCGCTGTTCTAAGCGCGCTGGAATAGATACAAGGTCATCAGGTCTTCATCCCCATTTTCCAGATGAGGTCTCTGAGGCCCGGAGAATAATAATAATAATGGTATTGGTGAAGCGCTTACTATGTGCCAGGCGCTGTTCTAAGCGCGCTGGAATAGATACAAGGTCATCAGGTCTTCATCCCCATTTTCCAGATGAGGTCTCTGAGGCCCGGAGAATAATAATAATAATGATGATGGTATTGGTGAAGCACTTAGTATGTGCCGAGCACTGTTCTAAGCGCCGGGGGAGATGCAAGGTGATGAGGTTGTCCCCCGGGGGGCTCCCAGTCTTCATCCCCATTTGACAGATGAGGGAACTGAGGCCCAGAGAAGTGAAGTGACTTGCCCAAAGTCACCCAGCTGAGAAATGGCAGAGTCGGGATTAGAACCCACGACCTCCGACTCCCAAGCCCGGGCTCTTCCCACTGAGCCACGCTGCTTCACTGTGTGACTTTGGGTGGGTCACTTGACTTCTCTGGGCCTCAGTTCCCTCCTCTGGAAAATGGGGATGAGGTGTGAGCCCACTGTTGGGTAGGGACTGTCTCTATATGTTGCCAACTTGTACTTCCCAAGCGCTCAGTACAGTGCTCTGCACACAGGAAGCGCTCAATAAATACAACTGATTGACTGGGAGCCCCACCTGATCACCCTGTATCCCCCCAGTGCTTAGAACAGTGCTTGGCACATAGTAAGCGCTTAACGAACACGCCGAGAAGCAGCGCGGCTCAGCGGCAAGATCCCCGGCTTGGGAGTCCGAGGTCGTGGGTTCTAATCCTGACTCCACCACTTTCGTTCATTCTGTCGTATTTATTGAGCGCTGACCGTGTGGACTGTACTGAGCGCTTGGGAAGGACAAGTCGGCAACCTGGAGAGACGGTCCCTACCCGACAATGGGCTCACTTGTCAGCTGTGTGACCTTGGGCGAGTCGCTTCACTTCTCTGGGCCTCAGTCCCCTCATCTGCAAAGCGGGGATGAAGACCGGGGGCCAACCTGACGACCTTGTATCCCCCCCAGCGCTTAGAACAGTGCTCGGCACATAGTAAGCGCTTAACAAATACCACCACCATCATCATTATTATTATTAAATATTATTATTAATCATTAATATCATTATTAATATTAAATAATAATGATGTATAATATAGTAGGATATATAATAATATGACATGATAAGTACATTATAATAAGACAATGATAATATCGGTGCATAATAATTGTATGCCATGATACAGCACAATACATAATAATTATAATTAATTATGATTGCATTATTATAATGTAATTATCAGGTCATATATTATCATCATATGCTCTACTATATCATAAACCACCATATGATCATTTTATAATAATTATATGATATCATCATAATAATATATAATATATGAGATATATAATACAATACAACATGCTGTAGTATAATAATATATCATAGATATAATCAGAATTATTATATAATTATACTATTGTAATGCGATTGTTGTATCATATATAATGATCATATAGCCTATACTGTGTATTATTATTATATATTTATTTCATAATAATCATATTTTGTTAGTATGTTTGGTTTTGTTCTCCGTCTCCCCCTTTTAGACTGTGAGCCCACTGTTGGGTAGGGACCGTCTCTATATGTTGCCAACTTGTACTTCCCAAGCGCTTAGCACAGTGCTCTGCACATAGTAAGCGCTCAATAAATACGATTGATGATGATATATTTATTTCATAATAATCATATTTTGTTAGTATGTTTGGTTTTGTTCTCTGTCTCCCCCTTTTAGACTGTGAGCCCACTGTCGGGTAGGGACCGTCTCTAGCTGTTGCCAACTTGTACTTCCCAAGCGCTTAGTACAGTGCTCTGCACACAGCAAGCGCTCAATAAATGCGATTGATGATGATAACACATACTATCATTATAACGAATAATATGACATAATATATAATACAATACGATTCAGTCTAATGATACATTCTAGATATAATAATCATAATTGTTATAATTCCATTAATAGAATTACTATATCTGCTAGACCGTGAGCCCACTGTCGGGTAGGGACCGTCTCTAGATGTTGCCAACTTGGACTTCCCAAGCGCTTAGTACAGTGCTCTGCACATAGTAAGCGCTCAATAAATACGATTGATGATGATAACACATGCTATTATTATAACGAATAATAGGACATAATATATAATACAGTACGATTCAATCTAATGATACATTCTAGATATAATAATCATAATTGCTATAATCCCATTAATAGAATTACTATATCTGCTAGACCGTGAGCCCACTGTCGGGTGGGGACCGTCTCTAGATGTTGCCAATTTGTACTTCCCAAGCGCTTAGTACAGTGCTCTGCACATAGTAAGCACTCAATAAATACGATTGATGATGATAACACATACTATTATTATAACGAATAATAGGACATAATATATAATACAATACGATTCAATCTAATGATACATTCTAGATATAATCATCATAATTGTTATAATTCCATTAATAGAATTACAATATCTGCTAGACTGTGAGCCCACTGTCGGGTGGGGACCGTCTCTAGATGTTGCCAACTTGGACTTCCCAAGCGCTTAGTACAGTGCTCTGCACATAGTAAGCGCTCCATAAATACGACTGATGATGATAACACATACTATTATTATAACGAATAATAGGACATAATATATAATACAATACGATTCAATCTAATGATACATTCTAGATATAATCATCATAATTGCTATAATCCCATTGAGCCCACTGTCGGGTGGGGACCGTCTCTAGATGTTGCCAACTTGGACTTCCCAAGCGCTTAGTACAGTGCTCTGCACACAGTAAGCGCTCCATAAATACGATTGATGATGTTGATGATGATGACCGGCTCTAGATGTTGCCAACTTGGACTTCCAGCGCTCCGCGCACAGGAAGCGCTCAATAAATGCGATTGATTGATTGATTGATGGATCGAATTATGAGATATTTTACTGTGTTTCTAGATTATTTTTAGATGTAATTATTATTCCTAATATCCTCCTCCTCCTCGCCAACCAACCCCTGTGGTCTGGATTTCCTTAGCTGGATAAAATCTATCAGCCCGTGGGCGGTTGGGAAAGCGGAGACCCAGGCCTCCGGGATCCTCAGCGACAAAATCAAGGAAATTCAGAGAGGATTTCCGCTCTGGAACGACGCTCAGCATCTGAAAGGTAGTTATATATATATACGTTATATATATGTTCTATTCTATTCTATTTATTTATCTATTTATTTTATTTTATTTATTTTATTTTGTTAGTATGTTTGGTTTTGTTCTCTGTCTCCCCCTTTTAGACTGTGAGCCCACTGTTGGGAAGGGACTGTCTCTAGATGTTGCCAATTTGTACTTCCCAAGCGCTTAGTACAGTGCTCTGCACATAGTAAGCGCTCAATAAATACGATTGATGATGATATATTTATTTCATAATAATCATATTTGTTAGTATGTTTGGTTTTGTTCCCTGTCTCCCCCTTTTAGACTGTGAGCCCACTGTTGGGTAGGGACTGTCGCTATATGTTGCCAATTTGTACTTCCCAAGCGCTTAGTACAGTGCTCTGCACATAGTAAGCGCTCAACAAATACGATTGATGATGATGATGATGATGCAGAGCACTGTACTAACAGTCTTTTAGACTGTGAGCCCACTGTTGTGTAGGGACTGTCTCTATATGTTGCCAGTTTGTACTTCCCAAGCGCTTAGTACAGTGCTCTGCACATAGTAAGCGCTCAATAAATACGATTGATGATGATGATGATGAACAATAATGATTTTATTTGTTAAGCGCTTACTATGTGCCAAGCACTGTTCTAAGCGCTGGGGAGGTTACGAGGTGATCGGGTTGTCCCACGGGGGGCTCACGGTCTTCATCCCCATTTTCCAGATGAGGCCACTGAGGCCTACAGATAACAATAATGATGATATTTGTTAAGCGCTTACTATGTGCAAAGCACTGTTCTAAGCGCTGGGGAGGTGACAAGGTGATCAGGTTGTCCCACGGGGGGCTCACGGACTTCATCCCCATTTTACAGATGAGGGAACTGAGGCCCAGAGAATAATAATTATAATGATGGTATGCATTAAGCGCTTACTATGTGCAAAGCACTGTTCTAAGCGCTGGGGAGGTTACGAGGTGATCCGGTTGTCCCACGGGGGGCTCACGGTCTTCATCCCCATTTTCCAGATGAGGCCACTGAGGTCTAGAGAATAACAATAATGATGATATTTGTTAAGCGCTTACTATGTGCAAAGCGCTGTTCTAAGCGTTGGGGAGGTGACAAGGTGATCGGGTTGTCCCACGGGGGGATCACGGTCTTCATCCCCATTTTCCAGATGAGGCCACTGAGGCCTACAGAATAACAATAATGATGATATTTGTTAAGCGCTTACTATGTGCCAAGCGCTGTTCTAAGCGTTGGGGAGGTGACAAGGTGATCGGGTTGTCCCACGGGGGGATCACGGTCTTCATCCCCATTTTCCAGATGAGGCCACTGAGGCCTACAGAATAATAATAATGATATTTGTTAAGCGCTTACTATGTGCCAAGCACTGTTCTAAGCGCTGGGGAGGTGACAAGGTGATCAGGTTGTCCCACGGGGGGCTCACCGTCTTCATCCCCATTTGACAGATGAGGGAACTGAGGCCCAGAGAAGTGAAGTGACTCGCCCAAAGTCACCCAGCTGACAGTTGGCGGAGCCGGGCTTCGAACCCGTGACCTCTGACTCCAGAGCCCGGGCTCTTTCCACTGAGAGCCCCGCTGCTTCGGTGACTTGCCCAAGGTCACACAGCTGACCGGTGGCGGAGGCGGGATTAGAACCCACGACCTCGGACTCCCAAGCCCGGGCTCTTCCCCCCGAGCCGGGCCGCTCCCCTGGCCCGTCAGCCGTCGTGGATGCGGTCCTCTCCCCGGCGCTCGGCACGGCGGCCCCGCGCCCGGTAGGCGCCCAATAAGTAGGCCCGACTTCTAACCGGAGTGTCATTCCAGGGGGACTCCTGGCTTACCGGTCGGGGATCGACGCCGTCGGGAGCCCCAAGGACGTGGACGTCGACTATCCCAACGACATCCTGGCGCGCACCCAGTTTTACAAGAAGCACGGCTTCCGGGGGCCGGGGTGGGGGCAACTGTCTGGACGCCCCGGGGTAGGCCGCGATCCGGCCCGGATCTTCCCAATAAAAACCCGGGAGAACCCCGGAAAACCCAACGCCGGTGGCCCCGCCGTCCGTCCACTCCGGTCTAGGCCGTCCGCCGGGACCCTGTTCCCCCGGCCGTCGGTGGATAGGGATCTGTTGCCCAGTCGGCCTTTCCCGGCGCTCAGTACAGCGCTCTGCACGCAGTAGGCGCTCGATAAGTAAGACTGCTTGAATGGATGAGACTAGAAGGGGCCCCAGAACTGGGCCTGGAGGGGCTCCAGTGGGGAATGTGTCCGTTCTGTTGTTCCAGAATACCCTCTGAGGCGCTTAGTACAGTGCCCTGCGCCTGGTAAGCGCTCAATAAGTAAGATTGCATGAATGAGTGAATGTGAAGGGAACCCGGAACCGAGCCTGGAGGGGCTCCAGCGGGGAATGTGTCCGTTCTGTTGTTCCAGAATACCCTCTGAGGCGCTTAGTACAGTACCCTGCGCTGGTAAGCGCTCAATAAGTAAGACTGCACGAATGAATGAATGAGAAGGGAACCCGGAACCGAGCCTGGAGGGGCTCCAGCGGGGAATGTGTCCGTTCTGTTGTTCCAGAATACCCTCTGAGGCGCTTAGTACAGTGCCCTGCGCCTGGTAAGCGCTCAATAAGTAAGATTGCATGAATGAGTGAATGTGAAGGGAACCCGGAACCGAGCCTGGAGGGGCTCCAGCGGGGAATGTGTCCGTTCTGTTGTTCCAGAATACCCTCTGGGGCGCTTAGTACAGTGCCCTGCGCTGGTAAGCGCTCAATAAGTAAGACTGCACGAATGAATGAATGAGAAGGGAACCCGGAACCGAGCCTGGAGGGGCTCCAGTGGGGAATGTGTCCGTTCTGTTGTTCCAGAATACCCTCTGAGGCGCTTAGTACAGTACCCTGCGCCTGGTAAGCGCTCAATAAGTAAGACTGCATGAATGAGTGAATGTGAAGGGAACCCGGAACCGAGCCTGGAGGGGCTCCAGCGGGGAATGTGTCCGTTCTGTTGTTCCAGAATACCCTCTGAGGCGCTTAGTACAGTGCCCTGCGCCCGGTAAGCGCTCAATAAGTAAGATTGCATGAATGAGTGAATGTGAAGGGAACCCGGAACCGAGCCTGGAGGGGCTCCAGCGGGGAATGTGTCCGTTCTGTTGTTCTAGAATGCCCTCTGAGGCGCTTAGTACAGTGCCCTGCGCTCGGTAAGCGCCCAATAAATAAGATTGCATGAATGAGTGAATGAGAAGGGAACCCAGAACCGAGCCTGGAGGGGCTCCAGCTGGCAGTGTGTCCGTTCTGTTGTTCCAGAATATGCTCTGAGGCGCTTAGTACAGTGCCCTGTGCACTGGTAAGCGCTCAGTAAGTAAGAGTGCATGAATGAATGAGAAGGAAACTCAGAACGGAGCCTGGAGGGGCTCCAGCGGGGAATGTGTCCGTTCTATTGTTCCAGAATACCCTCTGAGGCGCTTAGTACAGTGCCCTGCACGCGGTAAGTGCTCAATAAGCAAGATTGCATGAATGAATGAGACTAGAAGGGGCCCCAGAACTGGGCCTGGAGGGACTCCAGCGGGGAATGTGTCCGTTCTATTGTTCTAGAGTACTCTCTGAGGCGCTTAGTACAGTGCCCTGCACAAGGTAAATGCTCAATAAGTAAGATTGCAGGAATGAATGAATGAGACTAGAAGGGAACCCAGATCTGAGCCTGGAGAGGTTCCAACAGGGAATGTGTCTGTTCTATTGTTCTAGAGTACTCTCTGAGGCGCTTAGTACAGTGCCCCGTGTGTGGCAAGTGCTCAATAAATAAGATTGCATGAATGAATGAATGAGAAGGGACCCCAGAAGCGAGCCTGGAGGGGCTCCAGCAGGGGATTTGTCCATTCTATTGCTCCAGAATACCCTCTGAGGCGCTTAGTACAGTGCCCTGCGTGCGGTAAGTGCTCAATAAGTAAGATTGCATGAATGAATGAGACTAGAAGGGGCCCCGGAACGGAGCCCGGAGGGGCTTCAGAGGGGAATGTGTCCGTTCTGTTGTTCCAGAATGCGCTCTGGGGTGCTTAGTACAGTGCCCCGCGCACAGTAAGAGCTCAATAAGTAAGATTGCATGAATGAATGAATTATTAGAAGGGAACCCAGAATGGAGCCTGGAGGGGCTCCAGCAGGGACTGTGTCCGTTCTCTTGTTCCAGAATGCCCTCTGAGGCGCTTAGTACAGTGCCCTGCATGCGGTAAGCGCTCAGTAAGTAAGATTGTGTGAATGAATGAATGAATGAATGAGACTAGAAGGGAACCCAGAACTGAGCCTGGAGGGCCTCCAGCAGGGAGTGTGTTGGCTATATAGTTCTAGAATACCCTCTGAGGTGCTTAGTACAGTGCCCTGCACGTGGTAAGCGCTCAATAAGTAAGATTGCATGAATGAATGAATGAGAAGGGAACCCAGAAGGGAGCCTGGAGGGGCTCCAGTGGGGAACGTGTCCGTTCTGTTGTTCCAGAATGCCCTCTGGGGCGCTTAGTACAGTGCCCTGTGCTCGGTAAGTGCCCAATAAATAAGATTGCATGAATGAGTGAATGAGAAGGGAACCCGGAACCGAGCCTGGAGGGGCTCCAGCGGGGAATGTGTCCGTTCTGTTGTTCCAGAATACGCTCTGAGGCGCTCAGTACAGTGCCCTGTGCACTGGTAAGCGCTCAGTAAGTGAGATTGCATGAAGGAGACTAGAAGGGGCCCCAGAACTGAGCCTGGAGGGCCTCCAGCAGGGAATGTGTCCGCTCTGTTGTTCCAGAAGACCTGCGGAGGCACTTAGTACAGTGCCCTGCCCGTGGTAAGCGCTCAATAAGTAAGATTGCATGAATGAATGAATGAATGAATGAGAAGGGAACCCAGAACGGAGCCTGGAGGGCCTCTGGCAAGGGAATGTGTCCACTCTATCGTTCCAGAATACCCGCTGAGGCGTTTAGTACAGTGCCCTGCACGCGGTAAGTGCTCAATAAGTAAGATTGCATGAATGAATGAATGAATGAATGAATGAATGAATGGGAAGGAAACCCAGAACGGAGCCTGGAGGGGCTCCAGCGGGGAATGTGGCCATTCTGTTGTCCTAGAATACCCTCTGAGGTGCTTAGTACAGTGCCCTGCGCACGGTAAGCGCTCAATAAGTGAGATTGCATGCATGAATGAGATTGGAAGGGGCTCCAGAACTGAGCCTGGAGGGGCTCCACCAGGGAATGTGTCCGTTCTGTTGTTCCAGAATACCCTCTGAGGCGCTTAGTACAGTGCCCTGCACACGGTAAGCGCTCAATAAGTGAGATTGCATGCATGAATGAGATTAGAAGGGGCTCCAGAACTGAGCCTGGAGGGGCTCCACCAGGGAATGTGTCCGTTCTGTTGTTCCAGAATACCCTCTGAGGCGCTTAGTACAGTGCCCTGCACACGGTAAGAGTGCTCAATAAGTAAGATTGCGTGAATGAATGAGAAGGGAACCCGGAACGGAGCCTGGAGGGCCTCCGGCAAGGGAATGTGTCCATTCTGTTGTTCCAGAATACCGAGGTGTTTAGTACAGTGCCCTGCATGCAGTAAGCGCTCAATAAATGATTGCATGAATGAATGAATGAATGTGAAGGGAACCAGAGCTGAGCCTGGAAGGGCTCCAGCAGGGAATGTGTCCATTCTGTTGTCCTAGAGTACCCTCTGAGGCGCTTAGTACAGTGCCCTGCGCACGGTAAGCGCTCAATAAGTGAGATTGCATGAATGAATGAGACTAGAAGGGGCCCCAGAACTGGGCCTTGAGGGCCTCCGGCAAGGGAATGAGGGAATGTGTCTGTTCTGTTGTTCCAGAATACCCTCTGAGGCGCATAGTACAGTGCCCTGCCCGCGGTAAGCGCTCAATAAGTAAGATTGCATGAATGAATGAATGAATGAGAAGGGAACCCAGAATGGAGCCTGGAGGGGCTCCAGCGGGGAATGTGTCCGTTCTGTTGTTCTAGAGTACCCTCTGAGGCGCTTAGCACAGTGCCCTGCACACGGTAAGTGCTCAATAAGTGAGATTGCATGAATGAATGAATGAGAAGGGAACCCGGAACCGAGGGGCTCCAGTGGAGAATGTGTCCATTCTGTTGTTCCAGAATACCCTCTGAGGCGCTTAGTACAGTGCCCTGCGCATGGTAAGCGCTCAATAAGTGAGATTGCGTGAATGAATGAGCCTGGAAGGGGCCCCAGAACTGAGCCTGGAGGGGCTCCAGCGGGGAATGCGTCCGTTCTGTTGTGCTAGTACACTCTGAGGCGCTTAGTACAGTGCCCTGCGCTCAGTAAGTGCTCAATAAACGATCGCATGAATGAATGAGACCGGAAGGGATCCCAGAACTGAGCCTGGAGGGGCTCCAGCGGGGAATGTGTCCATTCCCTTGTTCCAGAATACACTCTGAGGCGCTTACTACAGTGCCCTGCACATGGTAAGCGCTCAGTAAGTAAGAATGAATGAATGAATGAATGAATGAGACTAGAAGGGAACCCAGAACTGAGCCTGGAGGGCCTCCGGCAGGGAATGTGTCCATTCTGTTGTTCCAGAATGCCCTCTGAGGCGTTTAGTACAGTGCCCTGTGTGTGGTAAGTGCTCAATAAATGATTGCATGCATGAATGAATGAATGAATGAATGTGAAGGGAACCCAGAAGGGAGCCTGGAGGGGCTCCAGCGGGGAATGTGTCCGCTCTGTTGTCCTAGAATACCCTCTGAGGCGCTTAGTACAGTGCCCTGCGCACGGTAAGCGCTCAGTAAGTGAGATCGCATGAAGGAGACTAGAAGGGGCCCCAGAACTGAGCCTGGAGGGCCTCCGGCAGGGAATGTGTCCGCTCTGTTGTTCCAGAAGACCCGCGGAGGCACTTAGTACAGTGCCCTGCCCGCGGTAAGCGCTCAATAAGTAAGATTGCATGAATGAATGAATGAGATGGGAACCCAGAACCGAGCCTGGAGGGGCTCCAGCGGGGAATGTGTTCGTTCTGTTGTTCTAGAATGCCCTCTGAGGCGTTTAGTACAGTGCCCTGCACACGGTAAGTGCTCAATAAGTAAGATTGCATGAATGAATGAATGAATGAGAAGGGAACCCAGAACCGAGGGGCTCCAGCGGAGAATGTGTCTGTTCTGTTGTCCTAGAATACCCTCTGAGGCGCTTAGTACAGTGCCCTGAGCACGGTAAGCGCTCAATAAGTGAGATTGCATGAATGAATGAGACTAGAAGGGGCCCCAGAACTGAGACTTGAGGGCCTCCAGCAGGGAATGTGTCCATTCTGTTGTTCTAGAATACCCTCTGAGGCGCTTAGTACAGTGCCCTGCGCGTGGTAAGAGCTCAATGAGTAAGATTGCATGAATGAATGAATGAGAAGGGAACCCGGAACCGAGGGGCTCCAGCGGGGAATGTGTCCATTCTGTTGTTCTAGAATACCGTCTGAGGCGCTTAGTACAGTGCCCTGCACGCGGTAAGCGCTCAAGAAGTAAGATTGCATGAATGAATGAATGAATGAGAAGGGAACCCAGAACCGAGGGGCTCCAGCGGGGAATGTGTCCATTCTGTTGTTCCAGAATACTCTCTGAGGCGCTTAGTACAGTGCCCTGTGCACGGTAAGCGCTCAATAAGTGAGATTGCATGAATGAATGAGACTAGAAGGGGCCCCAGAACTGAGACTTGAGGGCCTCCAGCAGGGAATGTGTCCGCTCTGTTGTTCTAGAATACCCTCTGAGGTGCTTAGTACAGTGTCCTGCGCACGGTAAGAGCTCAATAAGTAAGATTGCATGAATGAATGAATGAGAAGGGAACCCAGAACCGACCCTGGAGGGGCTCCACCGGGGAATGTGTCCGTTCTGTTGTTCTAGAATGCCCTATGAGGCGCTTAGTACAGTGCCCTGCACACGGTAAGTGCTCAATAAGTAAGATCGCATGAATGAATGAGAAGGGAACCCAGAACCGAGGGGCTCCAGCAGAGAATGTGTCCATTCTGTTGTTCCAGAATACCCTCTGAGGCGCTTAGTATAGTGCCCTGTGCATGGTAAGCGCTCAATAAGTAAGATTGCGTGAATGAATGGGCCTGGAAGGGGCCCCAGAACTGAGCCTGGAGGGGCTCCAGCGGGGAATGCGTCCGTTCTGTTGTGCTAGTACACTCTGAGGCGCTTAGTACAGTGCCCTGCGCTCAGTAAGTGCTCAATAAATGATTGCATGAATGAATGAGACTAGAAGGGATCCCAGAGCTGAGCCCGGAGGGGCTCCAGCGGGGAATGTGTCCGTTCTGTTGTTCCAGAATGCCCTCGGAGGCGCTTAGTACAGTGCCCCGCGCACGGTAAGCGCTCAATAAATAGGACCAAAGGCCCGAGGGGCTGGGGGCAGTCGCCCTCTCCGGGGGGCTCCTCGGAGGAGCAGCTCTGCTTTGGCCTCGGCGCGCCCGGCTCTGTGCTGGACGCTTTTCGAGCCCCCGGCCGAAGAAGAGGAGGATCCCGGAGAGGCCGCGCGGCCCCGGGGGTCTGGGTTCGAATCCCGCCTCTGCTGCGCGAGACCTTGGCCGGGTCATTGGCGCCCCCGGGCCTCACCACCCTCGTCAGTTGGACGAGGGGTTAAGGCCGCGAGCCCCAAGTGGGACAACCCGATTAGGTCGCTTCTACTTTAGCGCTTAGTAAGTAGTCATGACAGAGGTATCCGCTAAGCGCCTACTATGTGCCAGGCACTGTTCTAAGCGCCGGGGTCCCCGTGGGGCTCCCAGTCTTCATCCCCATTAACCAGACGAGGGAACCGAGGCCTAGAGAAGTGACTGGCCCAAGGTCAAACCGCCGCCTGAGGCGGTGGTGGGATTCGAACCCATGACCTCGGACTCTCACTCATTCAATCGTACTTATTGAGCGCTTACTGTGTGCAGAGTGCTTGGGAAGTACAAGCTGGCAACTGAGCCGCGCCGCTGCCGTTTCTCGGCCATCCCCCGGCGCTCAGTACAGCGCTCTGCGCGCGGGAGGCGCTCCATAAATACGACCGACTGGACGGACCTGCCATTTCCCGTCTCTGTGCCTCAGTTTCCCACATCCGGAAAACGGGGGTGAAGACCGCGAGCCCCACGGGGGACCACCTGCTGGCCTTGTATCTCCCGCAGCGCTTAGCACAGAGTAAGCGCTTGATAAGTGCTGGAAGTCATTCATTCATTCGTATTTATTGAACGCTCACTGTGCGCAGAGCACTGTACTAAGCGCTTAATTATTCATTCGTCATTATTGTGATATAATTATTATCACAAGCGCAGAGTCGGTGCTCAGCAAATCCGCCGAGAAGCAACGTGGCCCAGCGGGAAGAGCCCGGGCCCGGTGATCCTGGGTTCTAATCCCGCCTCCCTCCGCCCCTTGGCTGTTGTGTGACCTTGGACGAGTCAATTCACGTCTCTGGGCCTCGGTTCCCTCGTCTGGAAAATGGGGACAGGGACCGCGTCCGGCCCGATTGGCTCGTATCCACCCCGGCGCTCAGTACAGTGCCCGGCACATACCATCAATAGCAAAAAATACTAGGAAGGCGAGAAACCACCGGCCCCGAGCCCAGGCCTGGGATCCAGAAGGTCATGGGTTCTAATCCTGCCTCGGCCGCTGCGTGACCTTGGGCGAGTCACCTCACGTCTCCGGGCCTCGGTTCCCTCGTCTGGAAAATGGGGCCCAGGCCTGGGATCCGGAAGGTCGTGGGTTCTAATCCCGCCTCGGCCCCTCGGCTGCTGCGTGACCTTGGGCGAGTCACCTCGCTTCTCCGTGCCTCGATTCCCTCGTCTGGAAAATGGGGATGAAGGCGGCGAGCCCCAGGGGATCACGTCCAACCCGATCACCTTTCATCCACAATCAGCGTGGGCCTCGTTAGGCGCTTACTACGTGCCCGACACTGTTCTAAGCGCCGGGGTCGACACCGAGGTGACCAGGATGGTACTAATCGTCATAGTGGTGGTATCTGTTAAGCGCTCACTATGTGCCGGGCACTGTTCTAAGCGCTGGGGGAGATACAGGGTCGTCCCCCGGTCTTCACCCCCATTTCCGAGATGAGGAAACTGAGGCCCAGAGAAGGGAAGTGACTCGTCCAAGGTCATGCAGCTGATGAGAGAAGCAGCGTGGCTCAGTGGAAAGAGCCCGGGCTTTGGAGTCCGAGGTCATGGGTTCGAATCCCGGCTCCGCCACTCAGCTGGGTGACTTTGGGCGAGTCACTTCACTTCTCTGGGCCTCAGTTCCCTCATCTGGAAAATGGGGATGAAGACTGGGAGCCCCATGTGGGACAACCTGATCCCCTTGCAACCTCCCCAGTGCTTAAACAGTGCTTGGTACATAGTAAGCGCTTAATAAATGCCATCATCATCATCGAGGGGCAGCGGCGGGATTAGAACCCACAACCTCGGACTCACTGAGCCCACTGAGCCACGCTGCTTCTCTATGGCCACGGTCCCTGTCCCACCCAATAATAATAATAATGACAACGGTATCTGTTAAGCGCTTACTATGTGCCGGGCACTGTTCTAAGCGCTGGGGGAGATACAGGGCCGTCCCCCGGTCTTCACCCCCATTTTCCAGATGAGGAAACTGAGACCCAGAGAAGGGAAGTGACTCGTCCAAGGTCACGCAGCTGACGAGGGAAGCAGCGTGGCTCCGTGGAAAGAGCCCGGGCTTTGGAGTCCGAGGTCGTGGGTTCGAATCCCAGCTCCGCCACTTAGCTGGGTGCCTTTGGGCCAGTCACTTCACTTCCCTGGGCCTCAGTTCCCTCATCTGGAAAATGGGGATGAAGACCGGGAGCCCCCCGTGGGACAACCCGATCCCCTTGTAACCTCCCCAGCGCTTAGAACAGTGCTTGGTACATAGTCAGCGCTTAATAAATGCCATCATCATCATCATCATCATCATCGAGGGGCAGCGGCGGGATTAGAACCCACAACCTCGAACTCACTGAGCCCAGTGAGCCACACTGCTTCTCTATGGCCACAGTCCCTGTCCCACCCAATAATAATAATAGTAACGACGGCATCTGTTAAGCGCTTACTATGTGCCAGGCACTGTTCTAAGCGCTGGGGGAGATACAGGGCCGTCCCCCGGTCTTCACCCCCATTTCCCAGATGAGGAAACTGAGGCCCAGAGAAGGGAAGTGACTCGTCCAAGGTCACGCAGCTGACGAGGGAAGCAGCGGGGCTCGGTGGAAAGAGCCCGGGCTTTGGAGTCCGAGGTCATGGGTTCGAATCCCGGCTCCGCCACTCAGCTGGGTGACTTTGGGCAAGTCACTTCACTTCTCTGGGCCTCAGTTCCCTCATCTGGAAAATGGGGATGAAGACTGGGAGCCCCCCGTGGGACAACCTCATCACCTTGTAACCTCCCCAGCGCTTAAACAGTGCTTGGTACATAGTAAGCGCTTAATAAATGCCATCATCATCATCATCATCATCATCGAGGGGCGGCGGCGGGATTAGAACCCACAACCTCGGACTCACTGAGCCCACTGAGCCACACTGCTTCTCTATGGCCACGGTCCCTGTCCCACCCAATAATAATAATAATAACGACGGTATCTGTTAAGCGCTTACTATGTGCCGGGCACTGTTCTAAGCGCTGGGGGAGATACAGGGCCGTCCCCCGGTCTTCACCCCCATTTTCCAGATGAGGAAACTGAGGCCCAGAGAAGGGAAGTGACTCGCCCAAGGTCACGCAGCTGACGAGGGAAGCAGCGGGGCTCGGTGGAAAGAGCCCGGGCTTTGGAGTCCGAGGTCATGGGTTCGAATCCCGGCTCCGCCACTCAGCTGGGTGACTTTGGGCGAGTCACTTCACTTCTCTGGGCCTCAGTTCCCTCATCTGGAAAATGGGGATGAAGACCGGGAGCCCCACGTGGGACAACCTGATCCCCTTGCGACTTCCCCAGCGCTTAGAACAGTGCTTGGCACATAGTAAGCGCTTAATAAATATCCTCATCGAGGGGCGGCGGCGGGATTCGAACCCACGACCTCGGACTCCCAAGCCCGGGCTCTTTCCACTGAGCCACGCTGCTTCTCTATGGCCACAGTCCCCGTCCCACCCAACAATAATAATAATAACGACGGTATCTGTTAAGCGCCTACTATGTGCCGGGCACTGTTCTAAGCGCTGGGGGAGATACAGGGCCGTCCCCCGGTCTTCACCCCCATTTCCCAGATGAGGAAACTGAGGCCCAGAGAAGGGAAGTGACTCGTCCAAGGTCACGCAGCTGACGAGAGAGGCAGCGGGGCTCCGTGGAAAGAGCCCGGGCTTTGGAGTCCGAGGTCGTGGGTTCGAATCCCGGCTCCGCCACTCAGCTGGGTGACTTTGGGCAAGTCGCTTCACTTCTCTGGGCCTCAGTTCCCTCATCTGGAAAATGGGGATGAAGACCGGGAGCCCCACGTGGGACAACCTGATCCCCTTGCGACTTCCCCAGAGCTTAGAACAGTGCTTGGCACATAGTAAGCGCTTAATAAATATCCTCATCGAGGGGCGGCGGCGGGATTCGAACCCACGACCTCGGACTCCCAAGCCCGGGCTCTTTCCACTGAGCCACGCTGCTTCTCTATGGCCACAGTCCCCGTCCCACCCAACAATAATAATAATAACGACGGTATCTGTTAAGCGCCTACTATGTGCCGGGCACTGTTCTAAGCGCTGGGGGAGATACAGGGCCGTCCCCCGGTCTTCACCCCCATTTTCCAGATGAGGAAACTGAGGCCCAGAGAAGGGAAGTGACTCGTCCAAGGTCACGCAGCTGACGAGAGAGGCAGCGGGGCTCGGTGGAAAGAGCCGGGCTTTGGAGTCCGAGGTCATGGGTTCGAATCCCAGCTCCGCCACTCAGCTGGGTGACTTTGGGCGAGTCGCTTCACTTCTCTGGGCCTCAGTTCCCTCATCTGGAAAATGGGGATGAAGACTGGGAGCCCCCCGTGGGACAACCCGATCCCCTTGCGACCTCCCCAGCGCTTAGAACAGTGCTTGGCACATAGTAAGCGCTTAATAAATACCATCATCGAGGGGTGGCGGCGGGATTAGAACCCACAACCTCGGACTCACTGAGCCCACTGAGCCACACTGCTTCTCTATGGCCACGGTCCCTGTCCCACCCAATAATAATAATAAAAATGACGGTATCTGTTAAGCGTCTACTATGTGCCGGGCACTGTTCTAAGCGCTGGGGGAGATACAGGGCCGTCCCCCGGTCTTCACCCCCATTTCCCAGATGGGGAAACTGAGGCCCAGAGAAGGGAAGTGACTCGCCCAAGGTCACGCAGCTGACGAGAGAAGCAGCGGGGCTCGGTGGAAAGAGCCCGGGCTCTGGAGTCCGAGGTCGTGGGTTCGAATCCCGGCTCCGCCACTCAGCTGGGTGACTTTGGGCAAGTCACTTCACTTCTCTGGGCCTCAGTTCCCTCATCTGGAAAAGAGCCCGGGCTTTGGAGTCCGAGGTCGTGGATTCGAATCCCACCTCCGCCACTCAGCTGGGTGACTTTGGGCCAGTCGCTTCACTTCTCTGGGCCTCAGTTCCCTCATCTGGAAAATGGGGACGAAGACCGGGAGCCCCACGTGGGACAACCTCATCACCTTGTAACCTCCCCAGCGCTTAAACAGTGCTTGGTGCATAGTAAGTGCTTAATAAATGCCATCATCATCATTATCATCATCATCGAGGGGCGGCAGCGGCATTAGAACCCACAACCTCGGACTCACTGAGCCCACTGAGCCACACTGCTTCTCTATGGCCACGGTCCCTGTCCCACCCAATAATAATAATAATAACGACGGTATCTGTTAAGCGCTTACTATGTGCCGGGCACTGTTCTAAGCGCTGGGGGAGATACAGGGCCGTCCCCCGGTCTTCACCCCCATTTCCCAGATGAGGAAACTGAGGCCCAGAGAAGGGAAGTGACTCGTCCAAGGCCACACGGCTGACGAGAGAAGCAGCGGGGCTCGGTGGAAAGAGCCGGGCTTTGGAGTCCGAGGTCGTGGGTTCGAATCCCGGCTCCGCCACTCAGCTGGGTGACTTTGGGCCAGTCACTTCATTTCTCTGGGCCTCAGTTCCCTCATCTGGAAAATGGGGATGAAGACTGGGAGCCCCATGTGGGACAACCTGATCCCCTTGCAACCTCCCCAGTGCTTAAACAGTGCTTGGTACATAGTAAGCGCTTAATAAATGCCATCATCATCATCGAGGGGCAGCGGCGGGATTAGAACCCACAACCTCGGACTCACTGAGCCCACTGAGCCACGCTGCTTCTCTATGGCCACAGTCCCTGTCCCACCCAATAATAATAATGACGACGACGGTATCTTTTAAGCGCTTACTATGTGCCGGGCACTGTTCTAAGCGCTGGGGGAGATACAGGGCCGTCCCCCGGTCTTCACCCCCATTTCCCAGATGAGGAAACTGAGGCCCAGAGAAGGGAAGTGACTCGTCCAAGGCCACACGGCTGACGAGAGAAGCAGCGGGGCTCGGTGGAAAGAGCCGGGCTTTGGAGTCCGAGGTCGTGGGTTCGAATCCCGGCTCCGCCACTCAGCTGGGTGACTTTGGGCCAGTCGCTTCACTTCTCTGGGCCTCAGTTCCCTCATCTGGAAAATGGGGATGAAGACTGGGAGCCCCATGTGGGACAACCTGATCCCCTTGCAACCTCCCCAGTGCTTAAACAGTGCTTGGTACATAGTAAGCGCTTAATAAATGCCATCATCATCATCGAGGGGCAGCGGCGGGATTAGAACCCACAACCTCGGACTCACTGAGCCCACTGAGCCACGCTGCTTCTCTATGGCCACAGTCCCTGTCCCACCCAATAATAATAATGACGACGACGGTATCTTTTAAGCGCTTACTATGTGCCGGGCACTGTTCTAAGCGCTGGGGGAGATACAGGGCCGTCCCCCGGTCTTCACCCCCATTTCCCAGATGAGGAAACTGAGGCCCAGAGAAGGGAAGTGACTCTCCCAAGGTCACACCGCTCCGCCCACCGCTCTCTCATTCACTCAGTCGTACTTATTGAGCGCTTACTGTTCATCACAGCACAATTGAGGTCCCATTTTTCTCCCCGCCGGGATCAGAATCGCCCCCGTGTTGAGAAGGGCGCTCAGCACAGAGTGAGCGCTCAACACATGCCGTTATTATTCATTCATTCATTCATTCAATCGTATTTATTGAGCGCTTACGGTGTGCAGAGCACTGTACTGAGCGCTTAGCACTGTACCATACTAATTATTATCCTTATTATTAGGAAAAGACCTTTCCATTTCCCAGCCATTGGGTAAGGTGGCCACCCCGAGAAGCAGAGTGGCTCCGGGGAAGGAGCCCGGGGTTGTGGGTTCTAATCCCGCTCCTCCCCTCGTCAGCTGTGTGACCCTGGGCCAGTCACTTCACTTCTCCGGGCCTCAGTTCCCTCATCTGTAAAATGGGCTGTAAAAAGCAGCGTGGCTCGGTGGAAAGAGCCCGGGCTTTGGAGTCCGAGGTCATGGGTTCGAATCCCCGCTCCGCCACTTAGCTGGGTGACTTTGGGCAAGTCACTTCACTTCTCTGGGCCTCAGTTCCCTCATCTGTAAAATGGGGATGAGGACCGTGAGCGTATTCCCTCCAGCGCTTAGAACGGTGCTCGGCACATAGTAAGCGCTTAGCGAATACCGTCGTTATTATTATTATCCTCCTCTGGGCCTCAGTTCCCTCATCTGTAAAATGGGGATGAAGACCGTGAGCCCCACGGGGGACAGCCTGATCACCCTGTATCCTCCCCAGCGCTTAGAACAGTGCTTGGCACATAATAAGCGCTTAGCAAATACCATCGTTATTATTATTCTCCTCCTCTGGGCCTCAGTTCCCTCATCTGTAAAATGGGGATGAAGACCGTGAGCCCCACGTGGGACAACCTGATCACCTTGTATCCCCCCCAGTGTTTAGAACAGTGCTCGGCACATAGTAAGCGCTTAGCAAATACCATCATTATTATTATTATTCACTTCACTGGGCCTCAGTTCCCTCATCTGTAAAATGGGGATGAAGACTGTGAGCCCCACGTGGGACCACCTGATCACCTTGTATCCCCCCCAGTGTCTAGAACAGTGCTTGGCACATAGTAAGCGCTTAGCAAATACCATCATTATTATTATTCTCCTCCTCTGGGCCTCAGTTCCCTCATCTGTAAAATGGGGATGAAGACCGTGAGCCCCACGTGGGACCACCTGATCACCTTGTATCCCCCCCCAGTGTTTAGAACAGCGCTTGGCACATAGTAAGCGCTTAGCAAATACCATCGTTATTATTATTCTCCTCCTCTGGGCCTCAGTTCCCTCATCTGTAAAATGGGGATGAAGACCGTGAGCCCCCCGTGGGACAACCTGATCACCTTGTATCTCCCCCAGCGCTTAGAACAGTGCTTGGCACATAGTAAGCGCTTAGCAAATACCATCATTATTATTATTATCCTCCTCTGGGCCTCAGTTCCCTCATCTGTAAAATGGGGATGAAGACCGTGAGCCCCACGTGGGACCACCTGATCACCTTGTATCCCCCCCCAGTGTTTAGAACAGCGCTTGGCACATAGTAAGCGCTTAGCAAATACCATCGTTATTATTATTCTCCTCCTCTGGGCCTCAGTTCCCTCATCTGTAAAATGGGGATGAAGACCGTGAGCCCCCCGTGGGACAACCTGATCACCTTGTATCTCCCCCAGCGCTTAGAACAGTGCTTGGCACATAGTAAGCGCTTAGCAAATACCATCATTATTATTATTCTCCTCCTCTGGGCCTCAGTTCCCTCATCTGTAAAATGGGGATGAAGACCGTGAGCCCCACGTGGGACCACCTGATCACCTTGTATCCCCCCCCAGTGTTTAGAACGGCGCTTGGCACATAGTAAGCGCTTAGCAAATACCATCGTTATTATTATTCTCCTCCTCTGGGCCTCAGTTCCCTCATCTGTAAAATGGGGATGAAGACCGTGAGCCCCCCGTGGGACAACCTGATCACCTTGTATCTCCCCCAGCGCTTAGAACAGTGCTTGGCACATAGTAAGCGCTTAGCAAATACCATCATTATTATTATTATCCTCCTCTGGGCCTCAGTTCCCTCATCTGTAAAATGGGGATGAAGACCGTGAGCCCCACGGGGGACAGCCTGATCACCCTGTATCCTCCCCAGCGCTTAGAACAGTGCTTGGCACATAGTAAGCGCTTAGCAAATACCATCGTTATTATTATTCTCCTCCTCTGGGCCTCAGTTCCCTCATCTGTAAAATGGGGATGAAGACCGTGAGCCCCACGGGGGACAACCTGATCACCCTGTATCCTCCCCAGCGCTTAGAACAGTGCTTGGCACATAGTAAGCGCTTAACAAATGCCCTTGTTATTATTATTATTTTTATATCCCAGCGCTTAGAACAGTGCTTGGCACATAGTAAGCGCTTAACAAATGCCCTCATTATTATTATTATTATACCCCAGTGCTTAGAACAATGCTTGGCACATACTAAGCGCTTAACAAATGCCCTCATTATTATTATTATTATTATTATTTTTATACCCCAGCGCTTAGAACAGTGCTTGGCACATAGTAAGCGCTTTACAAATGCCCTCATTATTATTACTATTATTATTTCTATACCCCAGCGCTTAGAACAGTGCTTGGCACATAGTAAGCGCTTAACAAATGCCCTCATTATTATTACTATTATTATTTTTATACCCCAGCGCTTAGAACAGTGCTGGGCACATAGTAAGCGCTTAACAAATGCCCTCATTATTATTACTATTATTATTTTTATACCCCAGCGCTTAGAACAGTGCTCGGCACATAGTAAGCGCTTAACAAATGCCCTCATTATTATTACTATTATTATTTTTATACCCCAGCGCTTAGAACAGTGCTGGGCACATAGTAAGCGCTTAACAAATGCCCTCATTACTATTATTATTATTATTTTTATACTCCAGCGCTTAGAACAGTGCTTGGCACATAGTAAGCACTTAACAAATGCCCTTGTTATTATTATTATTTTTATATCCCAGCGCTCAGAACAGTGCTTGGCACATAGTAAGCGCTTAACAAATGCCCTCATTATTATTATTATTATTATTATTTTTATACCCCAGCGCTTAGAACAGTGCTTGGCACATAGTAAGCGCTTAACCAATGCCCTCATTATTATTATTATTATTATTATACCCCAGAGCTTAGAACAGTGCTTGGCACATAGTAAGCGCTTAACAAATGCCCTCATTATTATTATTATTATTATTTCCCAGCGCTTAGAACAGTGCTTGGCACATAGTAAGCGCTTAACAAATGCCCTCATTATTATTATTATTTTTATACCCCAGTGCTTAGAACAGTGCTTGGCACATAGTAAGCGCTTAACAAATGCCCTCATTATTATTATTATTATTATTATTATTATACCCCAGCGCTTAGAACAGTGCTTGGCACATAGTAAGCGCTTAACAAATGCCCTCATTATTATTATTATTATTTTTATACCCCAGCACTTAGAACAGTGCTTGGCACATAGTAAGCGCTTAACAAATGCCCTCATTATTATTATTATTATTATTTTTATACCCCAGCGCTTAGAACAGTGCTAGGCACATAGTAAGCGCTTAACAAATGCCCTCATTATTATTATTATTATTATTATTATTATTATTCTTATACCCCAGCGCTTAGAACAGTGCTTGGCACATAGTAAGCGCTTAACAAATGCCCTCATTATTATTATTATTATTTTTATACCCCAGCGCTTAGAACAGTGCTTGGCACATAGTAAGCGCTTAACAAATGCCCTCATTATTATTATTATTATTATTTTTATACCCCAGCGCTTAGAACAGTGCTTGGCACATAGTAAGCGCTTAACAAATGCCCTCATTATTATTATTATTATACCCCAGTGCTTAGAACAGTGCTTGGCACATACTAAGCGCTTAACAAATGCCCTCATTATTATTATTATTATTTTTATACCCCAGCGCTTAGAACAGTGCTTGGCACATAGTAAGCGCTTAACAAATGCCCTCATTATTATTATTATTATTATTTTTATACCCCAGCGCTTAGAACAGTGCTAGGCACATAGTAAGCGCTTAACAAATGCCCTCATTATTATTATTATTATTATTTTTATACCCCAGCGCTTAGAACAGTGCTAGGCACATAGTAAGCGCTTAACAAATGCCCTCATTATTATTATTATTATTATTTTTATACCCCAGCGCTTAGAACAGTGCTTGGCACATAGTAAGCGCTTAACAAATGCCCTTGTTATTATTATTATTTTTATATCCCAGCGCTTAGAACAGTGCTTGGCACATAGTAAGCGCTTAACCAATGCCCTCATTATTATTATTATTATTATTTTTATACCCCAGCGCTTAGAACAGTGCTTGGCACATAGTAAGCGCTTAACAAATGCCCTCATTATTATTATTATTATTATTATTATTATTCTTATACCCCAGCGCTTAGAACAGTGCTTGGCACATAGTAAGCGCTTAACAAATGCCCTCATTATTATTATTATTATTTTTATACCCCAGCGCTTAGAACAGTGCTTGGCACATAGTAAGCGCTTAACAAATGCCCTCATTATTATTATTATTATTATTTTTATACCCCAGCGCTTAGAACAGTGCTTGGCACATAGTAAGCGCTTAACAAATGCCCTCATTATTATTATTATTGTTATTTTTATACCCCAGCACTTAGAACAGTGCTTGGCACATAGTAAGCGCTTAACAAATGCCCTCATTATTATTATTATTATTATTATTATTATACCCCAGCGCTTAGAACAGTGCTCGGCACATAGTAAGCACTTAACAAATACTATTCTTATTATGGAGAAGCAGCGCGGCTCGGCGGAAAGAGCCCGGGCTCGGGAGTCAGCGGTCATGGGTTCAAATCCTGCCTCCGCCACCGATCAGCTGTGTGAGACTCGGGGCCAGTCGGCTCACTTCTCCGGGCCTCGGTTTCCTCATCTGGAAAATGGGGATGAAGACCGGGAGCCCCACGGGGGACAACGTGATGTGCCCCGGTGCTTAGACAAGTGCTCGGCACATAGTGAGCGCTTAACGAATGCCGTCTTATTATTATTATTATGGGCCTCAGTTCCCTCATCTCTCAAATGGGGAGGAAGACCGTGAGCCCCGTGGGGGACAACCTCATCACCTTGTATCTACCCCAGTGCTCAAAACAGTGCTCGGCACGTAGTAAGCGCCTAACCAATACCGTCTTTATTGTTATTATTCTTATCCCGGCTCCACCGCCAGTCTGCAGGGTGACCTTGGGCGAGTCATTTCGCTTCTCCAGGCCTCAGTTCCCTCATCTGTCAAATGGGGAGGAAGACCGTGAGCCCCACGGGGGACAGCCTGACGACCTCGTCTCTCCCCCAGTGCTCAGAACAGTGCTCGGCACGTAGTAAGCGCTTAATACCATCTTTATTATTATTATTCTTATCCCGGCTCCGCCGCCTGTCTGCCGGGTGACCTTGGGCGAGTCACTCTGCTTCTCCGGGCCTCAGTTCCCTCACCTGTCAAATGGGAAGGAAGACCGTGAGCCCCGCGGGGGACAGCCTGACGACCTCGTCTCTCCCCCGGCGCTCAGAACAGTGCTCGGCACGTAGTAAGCGCTTAACCACTACCGTCTGTATTGTTATTATTCCTATCCCGGCTCCGCCGCCTGTCTGCAGGGTGACCTTGGGCGAGTCATTTCACTTCTCCGGGCTTCAGTTCCCTCACCTGTCAAATGGGAAGGAAGACCGTGAGCCCCGCGGGGGACAACCTGACGACCTCGTCTCTCCCCCAGTGCTTAGAACAGTGCTCGGCACGTAGTAAGCGCTTAACCACTACCGTCTTATTATTATTCTTATGCCGGCTCCGCCGCCTGTCTGCCGGGTGACCTTGGGCGAGTCACTCTGCTTCTCCGGGCCTCAGTTCCCTCATCTGTCAAATGGGGAGGAAGACCGTGAGCCCCGCGGGGGACAACCTCATCACCTCGTCTCTCCCCCAGTGCTCAGAACAGTGCTCGGCACGTAGTAAGCGCTTAACTAATACCATCTTTATTATTATTATTCTTATCCCGTCTCCGCCGCCTGTCTGCAGGGTGACCTTGGGCGAGTCATTTCGCTTCTCCGGGCCTCAGTTCCCTCATCTGTCAAATGGGGAGGAAGACCGTGAGCCCCGCGGGGGACAACCTCATCACCCTGTATCTCCCCCAGTGCTCAGAACAGTGCTCGGCACGTAGTAAGCGCTTAACTAATACCGTCTTTATTGTTATTATTATTATCCCGGCTCCGCCGCCTGTCTGCAGGGTGACCTTGGGAGAGTCATTTCACTTCTCCGGGCCTCAGCTCCCTCATCTGTCAAATGGGGAGGAAGACCGTGAGCCCCGCGGGGGACCGCCTGACGACCTCGTCTTTCCCCCGGCGCTCAGCACGTAGTAAGCGCTTAACCAATACCGTCTTTATTATTATTATTATTTTTCTTATCCCGGCTCCGCCACCTGTCTGCAGGGTGACCTTGGGCGAGTCACTTTGCTTCTCCAGGCCTCAGTTCCCTCATCCGTCAGATGGGGAGGAAGACCGTGAGCCCCGCGGGGGACAGCCTGACGACCTCATCTCTCCCCCAGCGCTCAGAACAGTGCTCGGCACGTAGTAAGCGCTTAACCAGTACTGTCGTTCCCGTTCCGGTCACCCGGGGTGATTTCTCGGACGCGGGCCGGCTTATCCGAGGCCTAGACCGGGCCCGGGCCGGACTTCTCCTCGCCGGCCTTGGCGTCCGCGGGCGTCAGGGCCCAGCGCACCACCAGTTCCCCCGTGTTCTTCAGGCAGGTGCGGCCCATGTCCTCCTCCGCGGGGAGGCCCTGGGGCAGGCGGAGCGGCTGGATCCTGGGGACGAGACCCACGGGGTTTCAACGCTGCGCTAAAAGCCCCGCGCCGCCGCCGCCCCAGAGAGAGAAGGGGAACCGCCCCCGGACCTGATCAGGTGTTTCACCGTTTTCAGCTTCGCGTTCACCGAGGGGATGTTCTTGTGGACTTGGGGACGGTGAGCCTGGAAGAGAGGAGGAGGAGGAGGAGGAAGAGGCCGGTCACGGGGCGGCCCGCGGACCGCTTGGGATCTGGACGGGGGGGACGGGAAATCAAGGAATCTAGAGCGGGAGGCGGGGATAAAGGAAATCTAGAGGCGGAGGCGGGGATAAATGGAAATCGATCCCGGGGGAGACAGATGGGAATAAATCCAGAAGGGGGGACGGGTAGGAATGGACATTGATCCGGGGCGGGCGTAAATGGAAATTGATCCCGGGGGAGACAGATGGGAATAAATCTAGAAGGGGGGACGGGTAGGAACGGATATTGATCGGGGGCGGGCGTAAATGGAAGTCGATCTAGGGGGAGACTGGTATAAACAGAAGGGAATCTAGAGGGGGAGACGGGTATAGATGGAAATCGATCTAGAGGGGAGACATGGAAATCAATTCGGACAGGGAGACGGACGGGAATAAATCTCCAGGGGGGATGGGTAGGAATGGATATAAATCGGGGGTGGGTATAAATGGAAGTCGATCTAGCGGGAGACTGGTATAAACTGAAGGGAATCTAGAGGGGGAGACGGGTATAGATGGAAATCGATCTAGAGGGGAGACGGGTATACATGGAAATCAGTTGGGAGAGGGAGACGGACGGGAATAAATCTCCAGGGGGGACGGGTAGGAATGGATATAGATCGGGGGCGGGTATAAATGGAAGTCGATCTAGGGGGAGACTGGTATAAACAGAAGGGAATCTAGAGGGGGAGACGGGTATAGATGGAAATCGATCTAGAGGGGAGACGGGTATACATGGAAATCAATTTGGGGAGGGAGACGGACGGGAATAAATCTCCAGGGGGGACGGGTAGGAATGGATATAGATCGGGGGCGGGTATAAATGGAAGTCGATCTAGGGGGAGACTGGTATAAACAGAAGGGAATCTAGAGGGGGAGACGGGTATAGATGGAAATCGATCTAGAGGGGAGACGGGTATACATGGAAATCAATTGGGAGAGGGAGACGGACGGGAATAAATCTCCAGGGGGGATGGGCAGCGTGGCTCAGTGGAAAGAGCCCAGGCTTTGAGGTCGTGGGTTCAAATCCCGGCTCCGCCAACTGTGTGACTTTGGGCAAGTCACTTCACTTCTCTGGGCCTCAGTTCCCTCATCTGGAAAATGGGGATGAAGACTGTGAGCCCCCCGTGGGACAACCTGATCACACTGTAACCCTCCAGCGCTTAGAACAGTGCTTTGCACATAGTAAGCACTTAATAAATGCTATCATTATTATTATTAGGAATGGATATAAATCGGGGGTGGGTATAAATGGAAATCTATCTAGAGGGGGTGGGTATAAATCAAAATGAATCTAGAAGGGAGATGGGTATAAACAGAAATGAATCTAGGGCGAGACGGGTAAAAATGGAAAGAAATCTAGAGGGGGAGATGGGTATAAACGGAAATGAATCTAGAGGGGGAGATGGGTATAAATGGAAAGAAATCTAGAGGGGGAGAAGGGTATAAATGGAAAGAAATCCAGAGGGGGAGAAGGGTATAAATAGAAATGAATCCAGAGGGGGAGACGGGTATAATTAGAAATGAATCTAGAGGGGGAGACGGGTATAAGTTGAAACAAATCCAGAGGGGGAGACGGGTATCAATGGAAATCAATCTAGAGGGGAAGACAGATGGGACTAAACCTAGAGGGGGGACGGGTATGAATGGAAAGAAATCGAGGGGGGGAGACAGGTATAAAGGGAAATGAATTTAGAGGGGAGACGGGTATAAATGGAACAGGGGGAGAAGGGTATAAATAGAAATGAATCTAGAGGGGGAGACGGGTATAAACAGAAATGAATCTAGAGGGAGGGACGGGTATAAATGGAAAGAAATTTAGTGGGGGAGATGGGTATAAATGGAAAGAAATCTAGCGGGGGAGATGGGTATAAATGGAAAGAAATCTAGCGGGGGAGATGGGTATAAATGGAAAGAAATCTAGCGGGGGAGATGGGTATAAATGGAAAGAAATCTAGCGGGGGAGATGGGTATAAATGGAAAGAAATCTAGAGGGGGGAAGGGTATAAATAGAAATGAGTCTAGGGGGGAGACAGGTATAAATAGAAATGAATTTAGAGGGGAGAAGGATGTAAGTGGAAAGAAATCTAGAGGGGGAGAGGGGTATAAATGGAAAGAAATCTAGAGGGGGAGACGGGTATCAATGGAAATGAATCTAGAGGGGAAGACAGATGGGACTAAAACTAGAGGGGGGACGGGTATGAATAGAAAGAAATTGAGGGGGGAGACGGGTATAAATGGAAAGAAATCTAGAGGGGGAGACGGGTATCAATGGAAGTGAATCTAGAGGGGAAGACAGATGGGACTAAATCTAGAGGGGGGACGGGTATGAATGGAAAGAAATCGAGGGGGGAGACGGGTATAAATGGAAAGAAATCTAGAGGGGAGATGGGTATAAATAGAAATGAATCTAGAGGGGAGACAGATATAAGTGGAAAGAAATCTAGAGGGGGAGACGGGTATAAATGGAAAGAAATCTAGAGGGGGAGACGGGTATCAATGGAAGTGAATCTAGAGGGGAAGACAGATGGGACTAAATCTAGAGGGGGGACGGGTATGAATGGAAAGAAATCGAGGGGGGAGACGGGTATAAATGGAAAGAAATCTAGAGGGGAGATGGGTATAAATAGAAATGAATCTAGAGGGGAGACAGATATAAGTGGAAAGAAATCTAGAGGGGGAGACGGGTATAAGTGGAAAGAAATCTAGAGGGGGAGACGGGTATAAATGGAAAGAAATCTAGAGGGGAAGACAGATGGGGCTAAATCTAGAGAGGGGACGGGTATGAATAGAAAGAAATCGAGGGGGGGAGACGGGTATAAATGGAAAGAAATCTAGAGGGGAGACGGGTATAAATAGAAATGAATCTAGAGGGGAGACAGATATAAGTGGAAAGAAATCTAGAGGGGGAGACGGGTATAAATGGAAAGAAATCTAGAGGGGGAGACGGGTGTCAATGGAAGTGAATCTAGAGGGGAAGACAGATGGGACTAAATCTAGAGGGGGGACGGGTATGAATGGAAAGAAATCGAGGGGGGGAGACGGGTATAAATGGAAAGAAATCTAGAGGGGAGATGGGTATAAATAGAAATGAATCTAGAGGGGAGACAGATATAAGTGGAAAGAAATCTAGAGGGGGAGACGGGTATAAATGGAAAGAAATCTAGAGGGGAAGACAGATGGGGCTAAATCTAGAGGGGGGACGGGTATGAATAGAAAGAAATCGAGGGGGGAGACGGGTATAAATGGAAAGAAATCTAGAGGGGAGACGGGTATAAATAGAAATGAATCTAGAGGGGAGACAGATATAAGTGGAAAGAAATCTAGAGGGGGAGACGGGTATAAATGGAAAGAAATCTAGAGGGGAAGACAGATGGGGCTAAATCTAGAGGGGGGACGGGTATGAATAGAAAGAAATCGAGGGGGGAGATGGGTATAAATGGAAAGAAATCTAGAGGGGAGATGGGTATAAATAGAAATGAATCTAGAGAGGAGACAGATATAAGTGGAAACAAATCTAGAGGGGGAGATGGGTATAAATGGAAAGAAATCTAGAGGGGGAGACGGGTATCAATGGAAGTGAATCTAGAGGGGAAGACAGATGGGACTAAATCTAGAGGGGGGACGGGTATGAATGGAAAGAAATCGAGGGGGGAGACGGGTATAAATGGAAAGAAATCTAGAGGGGAGATGGGTATAAATGGAAAGAAATCCAGGGGGAGAGGGATATAAATGGAAAGAAATCTAGAGGGGGGACGGGTATAAATGGAAAGAAATCTACAGGGGGAGATGGGTATAAATGGAAATGAATCTAGAGGGGGGGACGGGTATAAATGGAAAGAAATCCGGGGGAAGAGGGATATAAACGGAAAGAAATCTAGAGGGGAGATGGGTATAAATGGAAAGAAATCCGGGGGAAGAGGGATATAAATGGAAAGAAATCCGGGGGAAGAGGGATATAAATGGAAAGAAATCCAGAGGGGGAGAAGGGTATACATAGAAATGAATCTAGAGGGGGAGACGCGTACAAACAGAAATGAATCTAGAAGGGGAGACGGGTATAAATGGAAAGAAATCTAGAGGGGGAGACGGGTATAAATGGAAAGAAATCTAGAGGGGGAGACGGATATAAATGGAAAGAAATCCAGAGGGGGAGAAGGGTATACATAGAAATGAGTCTAGAGGGGGAGACGGGTATACGTGGAAAGAAATAATAATAATAATGGCATTTATTAAGCGCTTACTACGTGCAAAGCACTGTTCTAAGCGCTGGAAATCTAGACGGGGGACGGTGTAAATGGAAAGAAATCTACAGGGGGAGATGGGTATAAATGGAAATGAACCTGGGGGGGGGGGGTATCAATGGAAAGAAATTCGGGGGAAGAGGGATAGAAATCTAGAGGGGAGATGGGTATAAATGGAAAGAAATCCGGTGGAAGAGGGATATAAATGGAAAGAAATCTGGGGGGAGAGGGATATAAATGGAAAGAAATCTAGAGGGGGAGACGGATATAAATGGAAAGAAATCCAGAGGGGGAGAAGGGTACACATAGAAATGAGTCTAGAGGGGGAGACGGGTATACGTGGAAAGAAATAATAATAATAATGGCATTTATTAAGCGCTTACTACGTGCAAAGCACTGTTCTAAGCGCTGGAAATCTAGACGGGGGACGGTATAAATGGAAAGAAATCTACAGGGGGAGATGGGTATAAATGGAAATGAACCTGGGGGGGGGGTATCAATGGAAAGAAATTCGGGGGAAGAGGGATAGAAATCTAGAGGGGAGACGGGTATAAATGGAAAGAAATCCGGGGGAAGAGGGATATAAATGGAAAGAAATCTGGGGGGAGAGGGATATAAATGGAAAGAAATCCAGAGGGGGAGAAGGGTATACATAGAAATGAGTCTAGAGGGGGAGACGGGTATACGTGGAAAGAAATAATAATAATAATGGCATTTATTAAGCGCTTACTATGTGCAAAGCACTGTTCTAAGCGCTGGAAATCTAGACGGGGGACGGTATAAATGGCAAGAAATCTAGAGGGGGAGACGGGTAAAAATGGACATTAATTCCGCATACGCACAGACGTGCTTTGGGGCTGAGAGTGCGGTGCTTTTTACCGAAGGCAGAGCACTTGGAAAACGCACTTCCAGCTTCCCGATGTCCAACGGGTGACAATCAAATTGCGAAGCGCTTCCTGTGTGCGGGGCACTGTACTAAGCGCTCGGGAGAGGACAATCCGGCGGCGCCGGCGGCCGCGAGAACGAAGACAGGAGGGGAACCGCTGGATCGGGGGGATCTCCAGACCGCGGGAACGCTTATAAAGGGTCGGAGAAAAGGCGGCGCGTACTTTTTCCAAGCCCAGGAGTTTGATCGTGTCCTTTTCCCAGTACGGACGCCCCTTGACGCTCTTGATTCGCGTGATGAGGTGGAGTTTGTGGGGGTTTTCCGGGTCCCCGCCGTACTTCCGATGATCTTCGGGCGAAGGCCGGAACACCTGGGGAGGGAACGCGGCTGACGGTGCGGACGGGAGAGCCCGAGGCGCGGCGCGGCTCCGTGGAAGGCGGGAGTTGGAGGGCGCGGGTTCGAATCACCGTCGGCCGCGTGACTCTGGGTAAGTCACTTCCCTTCTCTGGGCCTCGGTTCCCTCACCTGGAAAATGGGGATGAAAACGGAGAGCCCCCCCCCCCGCCGCAGGACAGCCCGATCACCTTGTAACGTCCCCAGCGCTTAGCACATAGTAGGCGCCTCACAAATACCATCACCGCCATTATTATTTTTCCGCGGGACCGCGATGGCGGCCAATGCGACGACCGGCGCCTGGCAGGTGATGAGCGCTCGACGGCCACCATTCCCGTCACGGTCGTTCCCGGATACCGAGATTTCCGACCTCCCGGAGCCCCCCCCCCACGTACCTCTTCCGGAATCCGGGATTTGGTAAACTTCTGCCGGATCCCGGACGCCCACGTCCGGGATTCCGGGCCGCTCCACCGGGCGACCTGGAAAACGGTTGGCGGGATCCGTGAGTTTGGGAAAGCTCTCCCGGCACGGAGCAGCCACGGCGTTCCCGGCGAGGGTTTCGATCCGCGGTCGCGGCCGGGATTTCCTTTCTTCCTCTCCACGTCCGCCCGTCCGGACCGTGGGTTCGAGGCGAGCGGGGAAGGCGTCTTTCCTACCGTCCTCTCCCGAGCGCTTAGCACAGCGCTCCGCACACCTGGTCGCCGACCGTCCGATCGATCGATCCGACTTATTGAGCGCTCGCTGGGCCGCTGATGAGACCGTGAGCCCACGGTTGGGTAGGGACCGTCTCTAGATGTTGCCAATTTGGACTTCCCAAGCGCTTAGTACAGTGCTCTGCACACAGTAAGCGCTCAATAAATACAATTGAATGAATGAATGAATGAATAACAGGTAATAATAATAATAATAATGGTGGTATTTGTTAAGCGCTTACTATGTGCAAAGCACTCACGATTGAATGAATGAATGAATGAGTAACAGACTGTGAGACTGTGAGCCCGCTGTTGGGTAGGGACCGTCTCTATTTGTTGCCAATTTGTCCTTCCCGAGCGCTTAGTACAGTGCTCTGCACACGGTAAGCGCTCAATAAATACGATTGAATGAATGAATGAATGAATAACAGACTGTGAGACTGTGAGCCCGCTGTTGGGTAGGGACCGTCTCTATATGTTGCCAATTTGTCCTTCCCGAGCGCTTAGTACAGTGCTCTGCACACAGTAAGCGCTCAATAAATACGATTGAATGAATGAATGAATGAATAACAGACTGTGAGACTGTGAGCCCACTGTTGGGTAGGGACCGTCTCTAGATGTTGCCAATTTGGACTTCCCAAGCGCTTAGTACAGTGCTCTGCACACGGTAAGCGCTCAATAAATACGATTGAATGAATGAATGAATGAATAACAGACTGTGAGACTGTGAGCCCACTGTTGGGTAGGGACCGTCTCTATATGTTGCCAATTTGGACTTCCCAAGCGCTTAGTACAGTGCTCTGCACACAGTGAGCGCTCAATAAATACGATTGATCGATTGATTGATGAGACCGCGCCACGACAGAGCCGACGAAACCCTCACTCAGAGGGGCCGGCGTTCCCGAGGGGGAGACGGGCGCTAAAAAGAAATTACGGCTCCGCTGTCGGGTAGGGACCGTCTCTAGGTGTCTTGGACTTCCCAAGCGCTTAGTACAGTGCTCTGCACACAGGAAGCGCTCAATAAATACGACTGAATGAATGAATCCCCAAATCGGGAATTGCTCAGGCTTCCAAATCGGGTCAAAAAAAGACTTCAGCGGGATGAGGACGTGCACAGAAGCGGCGTGGCTCAGTGGAAAGAGCGCGGGCTTGGGAGGCAGAGGTCATGGGTTCGAATCCCACCTCCCCCCCCACGTCTGCTGTGTGACCTTGGGCAGGTCTCTTCACTTCTCCGTGCCTCAGTTCCCTCATCTGGAAAATGGGGGTTAAGACTGGGAGCCCCCCGTGGGACAACCTCATCTCCTTGTGTTCCCCCCGGCGCTTAGAACAGTGCTTGGCACATAGTAAGCGCTTAATACCAACATTATTATTATTATTATTACCTGTTATTCATTCATTCATTCAATCGTCAGTGCTTTGCACATAGTAAGCGCTTAACAAATACCACCATTATTATTATTATTATTACCTGCTATTCATTCATTCATTCAATCGTATTTATTGAGCGCTTACCGTGTGCAGAGCACTGTACTAAGCGCTTGGGAAGGACAAATTGGCAACATATAGAGACAGTCCCTACCCAACAGCGGGCTCACAGTCTCACAGTCTGTTATTCATTCATTCATTCATTCAATCGTCAGTGCTTTGCACATAGTAAGAGCTTAGCAAATACCACCATTATTATTATTATTATTACCTGTTATTCATTCATTCATTCATTCAATCGTATTTATTGAGCGCTTCCTGTGTGCAGAGCACTGTACTAAGCGCTTGGGAAGTCCAAATTGGCAACCTATAGAGACAGTCCCTACCCAACAGTGGGCTCACAGTCTCACAGTCTGTTATTCATTCATTCATTCATTCATTCAATTGTATTTATTGAGCGCTTACCGTGTGCAGAGCACTGTACTAAGCGCTCGGGAAGTCCAAATTGGCAACATATAGAGACGGTCCCTACCCAACAGTGGGCTCACAGTCTGTTATTCATTCATTCATTCATTCAATGGTATTTACTGAGCGCTTACTGTGTGCAGAGCACTGTACTAAGCGCTCGGGAAGGACAAATTGGCAACATATAGAGACGGTCCCTACCCAACAGCGGGCTCACAGTCTCACAGTCTGTTATTCATTCATTCATTCATTCAATCGCATTTATTGAGCGCTTACCGTGTGCAGAGCACTGTACTAAGCGCTCGGGAAGTCCAAATTGGCAACATATAGAGACGGTCCCTACCCAACAGCGGGCTCACAGTCTCACAGTCTGTTATTCATTCATTCATTCATTCAATCGTATTTATTGAGCGCTTACCGTGTGCAGAGCACTGTACTAAGCGCTCGGGAAGGACAAATTGGCAACATATAGAGACGGTCCCTACCCAACAGCGGGCTCACAGTCTCACAGTCTGTTATTCATTCATTCATTCAATCGTATTTATTGAGCGCTTACCGTGTGCAGAGCACTGTACTAAGCGCTCGGGAAGGACAAATTGGCAACATATAGAGACGGTCTCTACCCAACAGCGGGCTCACAGTCTGTTATTCATTCATTCATTCATTCAATCGCATTTATTGAGCGCTTACCGTGTGCAGAGCACTGTACTAAGCGCTTGGGAAGTCCAAATTGGCAACATATAGAGACGGTCCCTACCCAACAGTGGGCTCACAGTCTCACAGTCTGTTATTCATTCATTCAATCGTATTTATTGAGCGCTTACTGTGTGCAGAGCACTGTACTAAGCGCTCGGGAGGTACAAGTCGGCAACATGAGCGCTTGCCACGTGCCGGGCGACGTACTGGGCGCCGAGGTGGATGCCGAGAAGCGGCCGGGCTCGGTGGCAACAGCCCGGGCTTGGGGGGCCGAGGTCGTGGGTTCTAATCCCGCCGCCGCCTATGCTGCCAGTTGGTACTTCCCAAGCGCTCAGTACAGTGCTCTGCACATAGTAAGCGCTCAATAAATACAATTGATGATGATGACGATGATGACTTGGGCGAGTCGCTCGGCTTCCCCGGGCCGCGGCGACCTCGTCCGTGAGCCCCCCCGTCGGATGGCCGCCGGCGCTCAGAACAGTGCCGGGAGCATAGTGAGCGCCCACCGGATACCGTCGCCATCGCACGGGGGCCCGAGAAACCGAAGGCCCAAAATGGAAAGGACTGGGTTTGGTTTCCTTCTTCAGCTCGGCTGCGGAGAGTCGTCATCATCATCATCAATCGTATTTATTGAGCGCTTACTATGTGCAGAGCACTGTACTAAGCGCTTGGGAAGTACCAATTGGCAACATATAGAGTCGGCCGATCGGATTTACCGAGCACTTCCCGCGTGCGCGCGGACACTGTGCTAAGCGCTTGGGAGAGGACGTTGGGACGGTTCCCTGACGACACGCCCCCCCCCACCAGCCCTCTTGCCACCAAGCCGTGCTTCTTCTAATAATAATTATTATTAATAATAATTCCAATAATTATTCTAATTCTAATAATTCCATTGCCACCGAGCCACGCTGCTTCTAACAATTATTATTAATAATACCTCTAATAATAATAATAGTTATTCTTATTATTCTCGGATGATGACAACCTGATTATCTCGTATCTCCCCCAGCGCTTAGAACAGTGCTTGGCACGTAGTAAGCGCTTAATAAATGCTATTATTATTATTATTATGTGGTGGAGCCAGGATTAGAACCCAGGACCTCTGACTCCAAGCCCAGGCTCTTGCCACCGAGCCACGCTGCTTCTAATAATAATAATTATTAATAATAATTCCAATAATTATTGTAATTCTAATAATTCCATTGCCACCGAGCTGCGCCGCTTCTAACAATTATTATTAATAATACCTCTAATAATAATAATAGTTATTCTTATTATTCTCGGATGATGACAACCTGATTATCTTGTATCTCCCCCAGCGCTTAGAACAGTGCTTGGCACGTAGTAAGCGCTTAATAAATGCTATTATTATTATTATTATTATGTGGTGGATCCAGGATTAGAACCCAGGACCTCCGACTCCAAGCCCAGGCTCTTGCCACCGAGCCACGCCGCTTCTAATAATAATAATTATTAATAATAATTCCAATAAATATTCTAATTCTAATAATTCCATTGCCACCGAGCCACGCCGCTTCTAACAATTATTATTAATAATACCTCTCATAATAATAATAGTTATTATTGTTATTCTCGGATGATGACAACCTGATTATCTTGTATCTCCCCCAGCGCTTAGAACAGTGCTTGGCACATAGTAAGCGCTTAATAAATGCTATTATTATTATGTGGTGGAGCCAGGATTAGAACCCAGGACCTCTGACTCCAAGCCCGGGCTCTTGCCACGGAGCCGTGCTTCTTCTAATAATAATAATTATTAATAATAATTCCAATAATTATTCTAATTCTAATAATTCCATTGCCACCAAGCCATGCTGCTTCTAACACTTATTATTAATAATACCTCTAATAATAATAATAGTTATTATTATTATTCTCAGATGATGACAACCTGATTATCTTCTATCTCCCCCAGCGCTTAGAACAGTGCTTGGCACGTAGTAAGCGCTTAATAAATGCTATCATTATTATTATTATGTGGTGGAGCCAGGATTAGAACCCAGGACCTCTGACTCCAAGCCCGGGCTCTTGCCACCGAGCCATGCCGCTTCTAATAATAATAATGATTATTAATAATAATTCTAATTCTAATAATTCTATTGCCACCGAGCCACGCTGCTTCTAACAATTATTATTAATAGTAATTCTAATAATAGCTATTATTATTATTCTCGGATGAAGACAACCTGATTATCTTGTATCTCCCCCAGTGCTTACAACAGTGCTTGGCACATAGTAAGCGCTTAATAAATGCTATCATTATTATTATTATGTGGTGGAGGCTGGATTAGAACCCAGGACCTCTGACTCCAAGCCCGGGCTCTTGCCATCGAGCCGTGCTTCTTCTAATAATAATTATTATTAATAATAAGTCTAATAATTATTCTAATTCTAACAATTCCATTGCCACCAAGCCACGCTGCTTCTAACAATTATTATCAATAATAATTCTAATAATTATTATTAATAATAATAATCGTAATAATTATTCTAATTCTATTGCCACCGAGCCACGCTGCTTTTAACAATTATTATTATTAATAATAATTCTAATTATTATTATTATTGTTATTCTCGGATGAAGACAACCTGATTATCTTGTATCTCCCCCAGCGCCTAGAACAGTGCTTGGCACATAGTAAGCGCTTACTAAATGCTATTATTATTATTATTATTACGTGGCGGAGCCTGGATTAGAACCCAGGACCTCTGACTCCAAGCCCGGGCTCTTGCCACCGAGCCACGCTGCTTCTAATAATTATTATTATTAATAATAATTCTAATAATAATTCTAATTCTAATAATTCCAGTGCCACCGAGCCACGCTGCTTCTAACAATTATCATTAATAATAATTCTAATAATAATAATAATAGTTATTATAATAATTCTCGAATGAAGACAACCTGATTATCTTGTATCTCCCCCAGCGCCTAGAACAGTGCTTGGCACATAGTAAGCGCTTAATAAATGCTATTATTATTATGTGGTGGATCCAGGATTAGAACCCAGGACCTCTGACTCCAAGCCGGGCTCTTGCCACCGAGCCGTGCCGTTTCTAATAATAACTATTAACAATAATAATTCCAATAATTATTCTAATTCTAATAATTCCATTGCCACCGAGCCACGCTGCTTCTAACAATTACTATCAATAATAATTCTAATAATAATTATTAATAATAATTGTAATAATTATTCTAATTCTATTGCCACCGAGCCACGCTGCCTTTAACAATTATTATTATTAATAACAATTCTAATCATTATTATTATTATTCTCGGATGAAGACAACCTGATTATCTTGTATCTCCCCCAGCACCTAGAACAGTGCTTGGCACATAGTAAGCGCTTAATAAATGCTATTATTATTATGTGGTGGAGCCAGGATTAGAACCCAGGACCTCTGACTCCAAGCCCGGGCTCTTGCCACTGAGCCGTGCTTCTTCTAATAATAATAATTATTAATAATAATTCTAATTCTAATAATTCTAGTGCCACCAAGCCACGCTGCTTCTAACAATTACTATTAATAGTAATTCTAATAATAATAATAATAGTTATTATTCTTATTCTCGGATGAAGACAACCTGATTATCTTGTATCTCCCCCAGCGCCTAGAACAGTGCTTGGCACATAGTAAGCGCTTACTAAATGCTATTATTATTATTATTATGTGGTGGACCCAGGATTAGAACCCAGGACCTCTGACTCCAAGCCTGGGCTCTTGCCACCGAGCCATGCCGCTTCTAATAATAACTATTAACAATAATAATTCCAATAATTATTCTAATTCTAATAATTCCATGGCCACCGAGCCACGCTGCTTCTAACAATTATTATCAATAATAATTCTATGATAATTATTATTAATAATAATTGCAATAATTATTCTAATTCTATTGCCACCAAGCCACACTGCCTTTAACAATTATTATTATTAATAATAATTCTAATCATTATTATTATTATTCTCGGATGAAGACAACCTGATTATCTTGTATCTCCCCCAGCGCTGAGAACAGTGCTTGGCACATAGTAAGTGCTTAATAAATGCTATTATTATTATGTGGTGGAGCCAGAATTAGAACCCAGGACCTCTGACTCCAAGCCCGGGCTCTTGCCCCCAAGCCGTGCTTCTTCTAATAATAATAATTATTAATAATAATTCTAACAATTATTCTAATTCTAATAATTCCACTGCTGAGCCACGCTGCTTCTAACAATTATTATCAATAATAATTCTAATAATAATTATTATTAATAATAATTGTAATAATTATTCTAATTCTATTGCCACCGAGCCACGCTGCCTTTAACAATTATTATTATTAATAACAATTCTAATCATTATTATTATTATTCTCGGATGAAGACAACCTGATTATCTTGTATCTCCCCCAGCACCTAGAACAGTGCTTGGCACATAGTAAGCGCTTAATAAATGCTATCATTATTATTATTATTATGTGGTGGAGCCAGGATTAGAACCCAGGACCTCTGACTCCAAGCCTGGGCTCTTGCCACCGAGCCACGCTGCTTCTAATAATAATAATTATTAATAATAATTCTAATAATTATTCTAATTCTAACAAGTCCATTGCCACCAAGCCATGCTGCTTCTAACAATTATTATCAATAATAATTCTAATAATAATAATTATTAATAATAATTGTAATAATTATTCTAATTCTATTGCCACCGAGCCACGCTGCTTTTAACAATTATTATTATTAATAATAATTCTAATTATTATTATTATTCTCGGATGAAAACAACCTGATTATCTTGTATCTCCCCCAGCGCTGAGAACAGTGCTTGGCACATAGTAAGCGCTTAATAAATGCTATCATTATTATTATTATTATGTGGTGGAGCCAGGATTAGAACCCAGGACCTCTGACTCCAAGCCTGGGCTCTTGCCACCGAGCCACGCTGCTTCTAATAATAATAATTATTAATAATAATTCTAATAATTATTCTAATTCTAACAAGTCCATTGCCACCAAGCCACGCTGCTTCTAACAATTATTATCAATAATAATTCTAATAATAATAATTATTAATAATAATTGTAATAATTATTCTAATTCTATTGCCACCGAGCCACGCTGCTTTTAACAATTATTATTATTAATAATAATTCTAATTATTATTACTATTATTCTCGGATGAAGACAACCTGATTATCTTGTATCTCCCCCAGCGCCGAGAACAGTGCTTGGCACATAGTAAGCACTTAATAAATGCTATTATTATTATGTGGTGGAGCCAGGATTAGAACCCAGGACCTCTGACTCCAAGCCGGGCTCTTGCCACCGACCCGTGCTTCTTCTAATTCTAATAATTATTAATAATAATTCTAATAATTATTCTAATAATTCCATTGCCGAGCCACGCTGCTTCTAACAATTATTATCAATAATTCTAATAATAATTATTATTAATAATAATTGTAACAATTATTCTAATTCTATTGCCACCGAGCCACGCTGCCTTTAACAATTATTATTATTAATAATAATTCTAATTATTATTATTATTATTCTCGGATGAAAACAGCCTGATTATCTTGTATCTCCCCCAGCGCTGAGAACAGTGCTTGGCACATAGTAAGCGCTTAATAAATGCTATTATTATTATGTGGTGGAGCCAGGATTAGAACCCAGGACCTCTGACTCCAAGCCGGGCTCTTGCCACCGACCCGTGCTTCTTCTAATACTAATAATTATTAATAATAATTCCAATAATTATTCTAATTCTAACAATTCCATTGCCACCGAGCCACGCTGCTTCTAACAATCCTTATTAATAATAATTCTAATAATAATAATAGTTATTTTTATTATTATTCTTGGATGAAGACAACCTGATTATCTTAACAGATACTATTATTATTATTATTATTATTATTATTAGAAGGGGGAGACAGACAACCAAACCGAAGAGGCGGACAGGCCGGCCGACGGAGGCGGAGGGAAGACGCCTACCGGGATGTCGGCCGGGATCCTCCGGACCGCCGCGCGGACGATTCCCGCCATGGGGCTTCCCGACGCGAGGCGCTCCGCCGGCTGGAAGGAGAAGGCGGCAGGAGGTGACCGCTGGGAATCCGGGACCGCTGGGAATCCGGGACCGCTGGGAATCCGCCACCGATCCGCTTTTCGGCCCGTCCCCGGACGCCCTCTCGCTCCCCAAATTTCCAATCCCAACGGCGGGAAGGCGCGTCCAGCTGGTTCCCGCTTCCGTTCTTCAGCCCGGGAGGAGCGGCCGGGCCGGGAGGTTGGAATTCGGCGCGGCTTTCCGGCTTCTCCTGGATGAATAATAATAATAATAATGATATTAATAAATTACGATGATGGTATGTGTTGAGCGCTTAGTATGTGCCACTGTTCTAAGCGCCAAGGGGGATACGAGGTGATCGAGCTCTCTCCCGTGGGGCTCACTGTCTTCATCCCCATTTGACAGATGAGGGAACTGAGGCCCAGAGAATAATAATAATAATGATGATGATGGCATCTGTTAAGCGCTTACTATGTGCCAAGCGCTGTTCTAAGCGCCAAGGGGGATACGAGGTGATCGGGCTGTCCCCCGTGGGGCTCCCGGTCTTCATCCCCATTTTACAGATGAGGGAACTGAGGCCCAGAGAATAATAATAATGGTGATGATGATGGCATCTGTTAAGCGCTTACTATGTGCCGAGCACTGTTCTAAGTGCCAAGGGGGATACGAGGTGATCGGGTTGTCCCCCGTGGGGCTCACGGTCTTCATCCCCATTTGACAGATGAGGGAACTGAGGCCCAGAGAATACTAATAATAATAATGATGGCATCTGTTAAGCGCTTACTATGTGCCGAGCACTGTTCTAAGCGCCAAGGGGGATACGAGGTGATCGGGCTGTCCCCCGTGGGGCTCCCGGTCTTCATCCCCATTTGACAGATGAGGGAACTGAGGCCCAGAGACTAATAATAATGGTGATGATGATGGCATCTGTTAAGTGCTTACTATGTGCCAAGCACTGTTCTAAGCGCCAAGGGGGATACAAGATGATCAGGCTGTCCCCTGGGGGGCTCACGGTCTTCATCCCCATTTTACAGATGAGGGAACTGAGGCCCAGAGACTAATAATGATGATGATATTTGTTAAGTGCTTACTATGTGCCGAGCACTGTTCTAAGTGCTGGGGGGATACAAGGTATTCATTCATTCATTCTATCGTATTTATTGAGCGCTTTCTGTGTGCAGAGCACTGTACTAAGCGCTTGGGAAGTGCAATTTGGCAGTGAGGTGGTCCCCCGTGGGGCTCACGGTCTTCATCCCCATTCTCCAGCTGAGGGAACCGAGGCCCAGAGAAGTGAAGCGATTGGCCCCAAGTCACCCAGCTGAGGAGCGGCGGAGCCGGGGGATCACGATGGGGTTGGGTGAGCGCTCACTAGGTGCCGGGCGCTGTGCTGAGCGCACGGGACGGATTCGACCCCGGGGGGGGACGGTCAATCCGGGGTCCCTCGCGGGCCGGAGACTGGGTTGGAAGCCGGATGGGAGCGGGGAATGGGTCTGTTTGGTGTTCGTTCATAATAATAATAATAATAATAATAATAATAATAATAATAATAACAATAATAATGGCATTTGTTAAGCGCTTACTATGCGCAGAGCACTGTTCTAAGCGCTGGGGGCGGATACAGGGTGACCAGGTTGTCCCACATGGGGCTCACAGCCTTAATCCCCATTTTCCAGATGAGGGAACTGAGGCTCAGAGAAGTCAAGTGACTTGCCCAAGGTCACGCAGCGTGCCCACAGACATGTGGCAGAGCCGGGATTCGAACCCTCGACCTCTGACTCCAAAGCCCGTGCTCTTCTCCACTGAGCCGCGCTGCTCCTATTTATATTCATATTATGTATTTATTACGTTCAGATTTATTGAGCGTTTTCCGGGGGCAAGGCAGTGTACTGAGCGAACCTCCTCACCGGGCCGCGTTGACTCCCGGCCCGCGTCCTTCCCCCGGCCCGGAATGCCCCCAATCCCTCCCCACATCCGCCAAGCTCGCTCCCTTCCTCCCTTCAAAGCCCTACTGAGAGCTCACCTCCTCCGGGAGGCCTTCCCGGACTGAGCCCCCCCCCCCATTTTCCTCTCCTCCTCTCCCCAATCACCCCCCAATCCCTCCCGCTGCCCTTCCGACAGCACTTGGGTATACTTGTATATGTCTATAATTCTATTTATTTCTATTGATGCCCGCTGATTTGTTTTGATGTGCACGGATCTATAATTCTATTTATTTCTATTCATGCCCACTGACTTGCTTTGATGTGCATATGTCTATAATTCTATTTATTTCTATTGGTGCCCGCTGACTTGTTTTGATGTGCACGGATCTATAATTCTATTTATTTCTATTGATGCCCGCTGATTTGTTTTGATGTGCACAGATCTATAATTCTATTTATTTCTATTGATGCCCGCTGACTTGTCTTGACGTGCATAGATCTATAATTCTATTTATTTCTGTTGATGCCCGCTGACTTGTTTTGATGTGCACGGATCAGTAATTCTATTTATTTCTATTGATGCCCGCTTACTTGTTTTGATGTGCACAGATCTACAATTCTATTTATTTCTATTGATGCCTGCTGACTTGTTTTGATGTGCATGGATCTATAATTCTATTTACTTCTATTGATGCCCGCTGACTTGTTTTGATGTGCATAGGCCTATAATTCTATTTATTTCTATTGATGCCCACTTACTTGTTTTGATGTGCACAGATCTATAATTCTATTTATTTCTATTGATGCCCGCTTACTTGTTTTGATGTGTCTATATCTATAATTCTATTTATTTCTATTGATGCCCGTTTACCTGTTTTGATGTGCATATATCTAGAATTCTACTTATTTCTATTGATGCCCGCTGACTTGCTTTGTTGTGCATAGATCTATAATTCTATTTACTTCTATTGATGCCCGCTGACTTGTTTTGATGGGCATAGATCTGTAATTCTATTTACTTCTATTGATGCCCGCTTACTTGTTTTGATGTGCAGATCTACAATTCTATTTATTTCTATTGATGCCCGCTGACTTGTTTTGATGTGCACGGATCTATAATTCTATTTACTACTGTTGATGCCCGCTGACTTGTTTTGATGTGCATAGGCCTATAATTCTATTTATTTCTATTGATGCCCACTTACTTGTTTTGATGTGCACAGATCTATAATTCTATTTATTTCTATTGATGCCCGCTTACTTGTTTTGATGTGTCTATATCTATAATTCTATTAATTTCTATTGATGCCCGTTTACCTGTTTTGATGTGCATATATCTAGAATTCTACTTATTTCTATTGATGCCCGCTGACTTGCTTTGTTGTGCATAGATCTATAATTCTATTTACTTCTATTGATGCCCGCTGACTTGTTTTGATGGGCATAGATCTGTAATTCTATTTACTTCTATTGATGCCCACTGACTTGTTTTGATGTGCACAGATCTATAATTCTATTTACTTCTATTGATGCCCGCTGACTTGTTTTGATGTGCACAGATCTATAATTCTATTTACTTCTACTGATGCCCGCTGACTTGTTTTGATGTGCATAGGCCTATAATTCTATTTATTTCTATTGATGCCCGCTGACTTGTTTTGATGTGCATGTCTATAATTCTATTTATTTCTATTGATGCCCACTGATTTGTTTTGATGTGCATGTCTATAATTCTATTTATTTCTATTGATGCCCACTGATTTGTTTTGATGTGCACAGATCTATAATTCTATTTATTTCTATTGATGCCCGCTGACTTGTTTTGATGTGCATAGATCTGTAATTCTACTTATTTCTATTGATGCCCGCTTAGTTTTGATGTGCACAGATCTATAATTCTATTTACTTCTATTGATGCCTGCTGACTTGTTTTGATGTGCACATATCTATAATTCTATTTACTTCTATTGATGCCCGCTGACTTGCTTTGATGTGCATATGTCTATAATTCTATTTATTTCTATTGGTGCCCGCTGACTTGTTTTGATGTGCACGGATCTATAATTCTATTTATTTCTATTGATGCCCGCTTACTTGTTTTGACGTGCACAAATCTATAATTCTATTTATTTCTGTTGATGCCCACTGACTTGTTTTGATGTGCACAGATCTGTAATTCTATTTATTTCTATTGATGCCCACTGATTTGTTTTGATGTGCATGTCTATAATTCTATTTATTTCTATTGATGCCCACTGATTTGTTTTGATGTTCACAGATCTATAATTCTATATACTTCTATTGATGCCCGCTGACTTGTTTTGATGTGCACAGATCTATAATTCTATTTATTTCTATTGATGCCCGCTGACTTGTTTTGATGTGCACAGATCTATAATTCTATTTACTTCAATTGATGCCCGCTGACTTGTTTTGATGTGCACAAATCTATAATTCTATTTATTTCTATTGATGTCCGCTTACTTGTTTTGATGTGCACAGATCTATAATTCTATTTATTTCTATTGATGCCCACTGACTTACTTTGATGTGCACAGATCTATAATTCTATTTATTTCTATTGATGCCCGCTGACTTGTTTTGATGTGCATAGATCTGTAATTCTACTTATTTCTATTGATGCCCGCTTAGTTTTGATGTGCACAGATCTATAATTCTATTTACTTCTATTGATGCCTGCTGACTTGTTTTGATGTGCACATATCTATAATTCTATTTACTTCTATTGATGCCCGCTGACTTGCTTTGATGTGCATATGTCTATAATTCTATTTATTTCTATTGGTGCCCGCTGACTTGTTTTGATGTGCACGGATCTATAATTCTATTTATTTCTATTGATGCCCGCTTACTTGTTTTGACGTGCACAAATCTATAATTCTATTTATTTCTGTTGATGCCCACTGACTTGTTTTGATGTGCACAGATCTGTAATTCTATTTATTTCTATTGATGCCCGCTGACTTGCTTTGATGTGCATATGTCTATAATTCTATTTATTTCTATTGATGCCCGCTGATTTGTTTTGATGTGCACAGATCTATAATTCTATTTATTCCTATTGATGCCTGCTGACTTGTTTTGATGTGCATAGATCTGTAATTCTACTTATTTCTATTGATGCCCGCTGACTTGCTTTGTTGTGCATAGATCTATAATTCTATTTGTTTCTATTGATGCCCACTTAGTTTTGATGTTCACAGATCTATAATTCTATATACTTCTATTGATGCCCGCTGACTTGTTTTGATGTGCACAGATCTATAATTCTATTTATTTCTATTGATGCCCGCTAACTTTTTTTTGTTGTGCACAGATCTAATTCTATTTATTTCTATTGATGCCCGCTTACTTGCTTTGATGTGCACAGATCTATAATTCTATTTATTTCTATTGATGCCCGCTGATTTGTTTTGATGTGCACAAATCTATAATTCTATTTATTCCTATTGATGCCCGCTGACTTGTTTTGATGTGCACAGATCTATAATTCTATTTATTTCTGTTGATGCCCGCTGACTTGTTTCGATGTGCACTTATCTAGACGAGAGAAGCAGCGCGGCTCAGGAGCCCGGGCTCGGGAGTCGGAGGTCGTGGGTTCTAATTCCGGCTCCGCCACTCATCAGCTGTGTGACCTTGGACAAGTCACTTCTCTGGGCCTCAGTGGCCTCATCTGTCAAATGGGGGTGAAGACTGGGAGCCTCACGGGGGACGACCTGATCACCTTGGATCCCCCCCAGCGCTTAGAACAGTGCTTGGCACATGGTAAGTACGTTAACAATTTACCTTCTATCTGTCCCAGCGCTTAGAACAGTGCTCAGCACGTAGTAAGCGCTTAACAAATACCGCAATTATCACTATTATTATTATTATGTGGGCCAGGGACGGGGGCCAAACTGATGACCTTGTATCGACCCCAGCGCTTAGAACAGTGCTTGGCACATAGTGAGTGCTTAACAAATACCATAATAATAATAATAATAATAATAATAATAATAATAATAATGGCTACTATTATTATTATTGTTATGTGGCGGGGTATCCATCTCACTCCCAGGCCCGGGCTGCTCCGCCCCTCGTCTGCCGTGCGACCTTGGGCGAGTCACTTCCCTTCTCTGGGCCTCAGTTTCCTCATCTGGAAAAGGGGGATGAAGCCTGGTAAGGACGGTCTCTCTGTTACCAAGCTGCCCTCTCCCCAGCGCTTAGCGCAGTGCTCTGCACACGGGAAGCGCTCAACAAATACGATTGAATGAATACGACGGAATGAATGAATGAGTGACTGGGAGCCCCAAGCGCTTAGCACAGTGCTCTGCACACGGGAAGCGCTCAATAAATACGATGGAATGAATAAATGCGACGGAATGAATGAATAACTGGGAGCCTCAAGCACTTAGTACAGTCCTCTGAACACAGGAAGCGCTCAATAAATACGATTGAACAAATGAATACGACGGAGTGAATGAATGAGTGACTGGGAGCCCCAAGCGCTTAGCACAGTGCTGTGCACACAGGAAGCGCTCAATAAGTACGACTGAATGAATAAATACGATGGAATGAATGAATGAGTGACTGGGAGCCCCAAGCGCTTAGTCCAGTGCTCTGCACACAGGAAGCGCTCAATAAATACGATTGAATGAATAAATACGATGGAATGAATGAATGAGTGACTGGGAGCCCCAAGCGCTTAGTACAGTCCTCTGAACACAGGAAGCGCTCAATAAATACGATTGAATGAATGAATACGACGGAATGAATGAATGACTGGGAGCCCCAAGCACTTAGCACAGTGCTCTGAACACAGGAAGTGCTCAATACGATTGAATGAATAAATACGATGGAATGAATGAATGAGTGACTGGGAGCCCCAAGCGCTTAGTACAGTCCTCTGAACACAGGAACCGCTCAATAAATACGATTGAATGAATGAATAAGACGGAATGAATGAATGATTGGAAGCCCCAAGCGCTTAGTACAGTGCTCTGCACACAGGAAGCGCTCAATAAATAGGATGATGGAATGAATGAATACGACGGAATGAATGAATGAATGAGTGACTGGGAACCCCAAGCGCTTAGTCCAGTGCTCTGCACACAGGAAGCGCTCAATAAATACGATGGAATGAATGAAAACGACGGAACGAATGAATGAGTGACTGGGAGCCCCAGGCGCATAATACAGTGCTCTGCACAAAGGAAGCGCTCAATAAATACGATTGAATGAATGAATACGACGGAATGAATGAATGAGTGACTGGGAGTCCCAAGTGCATAGTACAGTGCTCTGCACACAGGAAGCGCTCAATAAATACAATTGAATGAATAAATACGATGGAATAAATGAATGAGTGACTGGAAGCCCCAAGCGCTTAGCACAGTGCTCTGCACACAGGAAGCGCTCAATAAATACGATTGAATGAATGAATAAGATGGAATGAATGAATGACTGGAAGCCCCAAGCGCTTAGTACAGCCCTCTGAACACAGGAAGCGCTCAATAAATACGACTGAATGAATGAATACGACGGAGTGAATGAATGAGTGACTGGGAGCCCCAAGCGCTTAGCACAGTGCTCTGCACACAGGAAGCGCTCAATAAATACGATTGGATGAATGAATAAGACGGAATGAATGAATGACTGGAAGCCCCAATCGCTTAGTACAGCCCTCTGAACACAGGAAGCGCTCAATAAATACGACTGAATGAATGAATACGACAGAGTGAATGAATGACTGGGAGCCGCAAGCGCATAGCACAGTGTTCTGCACACAAGAAGCGCTCAGTAAATACGATTGAATGAATGAATGAATACGACGGAATGAATGAATGACTGGGAGCCCCAAGCGCTTAGTACAGTGCTCTGCACACAAGAAGCGCTCAATAAATACGACTGAATGAATGAATACGACGGAATGAATGAATGAGTGACTGGGAACCCCAAGCGCTTAGTCCAGTGCTCTGCACACAGGAAGCGCTCAATAAATACGACTGAATGAATGAATAAGACGGAGTGAATGAATGATTAGAAGCCCCAAGCGCTTAGCACAGTGCTCTGCACACAGGAAGGGCTCAATAAATACGATTGAATGAATGAATACGACGGAATGAATGAATGACTGGGAGCCCCAAGCGCATAGTACAGTGCTCTGCACACAGGAAGCGCTCAATAAATAGGATGGAATGAATGAATGACTGGGAGCCCCACGTGGGGCAGGGATCGTGTCCCACCCGGTTGGCTTGGGTCCGCCCCAGCGCTCAGTACAGTGTCTGACACAAAGTGGGCGCTCAGCAAATAGCACAATCACTATTATTATCATTGTTACTCACTAGCTGCGGGGGGGGGCCTCAATCTGTCCGCTCCTTCTGGTCCTTCGGCTACTTCCGGTCCCCCTCCTACTTCCGGTACCCCCGCAGGCGAGACCCCGCGCGGCGGCCGCAGCAACTCCGTTCCGCTCGCCGGAAGTTCCGCCTTCCGCCGGGAGGCTGTGGTGGAGTGCGCCTGCGCAGTGCAGAGATGGGGGGGGCGGGGGAGGAGGAGTGCGCCTGCGCAGTGCGGAGCGGGGGGGGGCTGGGGAAGCGGAGCGCGCCTGCGCAGTGCGGAGCCCGGGGGCCTGGAGAGGAGGAGTGCGCCTGCGCAGTGCAGAGCTGGGGGGGGGCTCGGGAAGAGGAGCGCGCCTGCGCAGCGCGGAGCTCGGGCTGGGGGGGGGGGGGAGTGCGCCTGCGCAGTGCGGAGCTTGTGGGGGACAGGGGAGGAAGAGCGCGCCTGCGCAGCGCGGAGCTCGGGCGGGGGGGGGGGGTGAGGAGGAGTGCGCCTGCGCAGTGCGGAGCTTGTGGGGGGACGGGGAGGGGGAACGCGCCTGCGCAGCGCGGAGGTCGGGCGGGGGGGGGGGGAGGAGGAGTGCGCCTGCGCAGTGCGGAGCTTGTGGGGGGACAGGGGAGGAGGAGGAGTTGGGAGGGGGGGGCGGTGGAGGAGCGCGCCTGCGCAGCGCGGAGATCGTGGGGCGGAGGAGGAAGAGCGCGCCTGCGCGGTTCGCCTCCCGACGTGGTCCGGAGCTCTGGCTGCGGGGTCAGCTGGCGGGCGACCCCTGACCTCTGACCCCCAACCGGCGGCCATGGCGGAGGGGGCGGCGGCGGCGGCCATGCTGAGGCGGGCGGTGGAGCTGGACGCGGCCTCCCGCTTCCCGGAGGCGCTGCTCTGTTACCAGGAGGGCATCGACCTGCTGCTGCACCTGCTCAAAGGTGACACAAGGCGGAAGTGCGGGCCGGAAGTGCGGGCCGGGGACCGGAAGTGCAGGCCGGGGGCCGGAAGCCCGGTCATTCATTCATTCGTCATTCATTCAGTCGGACTTATTGAGCGTTTCCTGTGTGCAGACAGCACTGTACTAAGCGCTTAGGAACCAAGGGCCGACCAAAGGGCGGAAGTTCATTCATTCAGTCGTATTTATTGAGCGCTTCCTGTGTGCAGAGAGCACTGTACTAAGCGCTCAGGAACTAAAGGCCGACCAAAGGACGGAAGTTCATTCATTCATTCAGCTTGTACTTCCCAAGCGCTTAGTACAGTGCTCTGCACACAGTAAGCGCTCAATAAATACAATTGATGATGATGATGATGATTCAGTCGTATTTACTGAGCGCTTCCTGTGTGCGGAGAGCACTGTACTAAGCGCTTAGGAACTAAAGGCCGACCAAAGGACAGAAATTGAGGGCAGCTGAGGGGAGCCCATTCATTCATTCATTCAGTGTTACTTATTGAGCTGTTCCTGTGTGCGGAGCACTGTGCTAAGCGCTTAGGAACTAAAGGCCGACCAAAGGACAGAAGTTCATTCATTCAGTCGTATTTACTGAGCGCTTCCTGTGTGCAGAGAGCACTGTACTAAGCGCTTAGGAACTAAAGGCCGACCAAAGGACGGAAGTTGAGGGCAACTGAGGGGAGTCCACTCACTCATTCATTCATTCAATCAATCATATTTATTGAGCGCTTCTTGTGTGCGGAGAGCACTGTACTAAGCGCTTAGGAACTAAAGGCCGACCAAAGGGCGGAAGTTGAGGGCAGCTGAGGGGAGTCCACTCATTCGTTCATTCATTCAATCAATCATATTTATTGAGCGCTTCCTGTGTGCAGAGAGCACTGTACTAAGCGCTTAGGAACTAAAGGCCGACCAAGGGACAGAAATTGAGGGCAGCTGAGGGGAGTCCACTCATTCATTCATTCATTCATTCAATCAATCATATTTATTGAGCGCTTCTTGTGTGCAGAGAGCACTGTACTAAGCGCTTAGGAACTAAAGGCCGACCAAGGGACAGAAATTGAGGGCAGCTGAGGGGAGTCCACTCATTCATTCATTCATTCATTCAATCAATCATATTTATTGAGCGCTTCTTGTGTGCAGAGAGCACTGTACTAAGCGCTTAGGAACTAAAGGCCGACCAAGGGACAGAAATTGAGGGCAGCTGAGGGGAGTCCACTCATTCATTCATTCAATCAATCATATTTATTGAGCGCTTCTTGTGTGCAGAGAGCACTGTACTAAGCGCTTAGGAACTAAAGGCCGACCAAAGGGCGGAAGTTGAGGGCAGCTGAGGGGAGTCCACTCATTCATTCATTCATTCATTCAATCAATCATATTTATTGAGCGCTTCTTGTGTGCGGAGAGCACTGTACTAAGCGCTTAGGAACTAAAGGCCGACCAAGGGACAGAAATTGAGGGCAGCTGAGGGGAGTCCACTCATTCATTCATTCATTCAATCAATCATATTTATTGAGCGCTTCCTGTGTGCAGAGAGCACTGTACTAAGCGCTTAGGAACTAAAGGCCGACCAAGGGACAGAAATTGAGGGCAGCTGAGGGGAGTCCACTCATTCATTCATTCATTCAATCAATCATATTTATTGAGCGCTTCTTGTGTGCGGAGAGCACTGTACTAAGCGCTTAGGAACTAAAGGCCGACCAAAGGGCGGAAGTTGAGGGCAGCTGAGGGGAGTCCACTCATTCGTTCATTCATTCAATCAATCATATTTATTGAGCGCTTCCTGTGTGCAGAGAGCACTGTACTAAGCGCTTAGGAACTAAAGGCCGACCAAGGGACAGAAATTGAGGGCAGCTGAGGGGAGTCCACTCATTCATTCATTCATTCATTCAATCAATCATATTTATTGAGCGCTTCTTGTGTGCAGAGAGCACTGTACTAAGCGCTTAGGAACTAAAGGCCGACCAAGGGACAGAAATTGAGGGCAGCTGAGGGGAGTCCACTCATTCATTCATTCATTCAATCAATCATATTTATTGAGCGCTTCTTGTGTGCGGAGAGCACTGTACTAAGCGCTTAGGAACTAAAGGCCGACCAAAGGGCGGAAGTTGAGGGCAGCTGAGGGGAGTCCACTCATTCGTTCATTCATTCAATCAATCATATTTATTGAGCGCTTCCTGTGTGCAGAGAGCACTGTACTAAGCGCTTAGGAACTAAAGGCCGACCAAGGGACAGAAATTGAGGGCAGCTGAGGGGAGTCCACTCATTCATTCATTCATTCAATCAATCATATTTATTGAGCGCTTCTTGTGTGCGGAGAGCACTGTACTAAGCGCTTAGGAACTAAAGGCCGACCAAGGGACAGAAATTGAGGGCAGCTGAGGGGAGTCCACTCATTCATTCATTCATTCAATCAATCATATTTATTGAGCGCTTCTTGTGTGCAGAGAGCACTGTACTAAGCGCTTAGGAACTAAAGGCCGACCAAAGGGCGGAAGTTGAGGGCAGCTGAGGGGAGTCCACTCATTCGTTCATTCATTCAATCAATCATATTTATTGAGCGCTTCCTATGTGCAGAGAGCACTGTACTAAGCGCTTAGGAACTAAAGGCCGACCAAAGGACAGAAGTTGAGGGCAGCTGAGGGGAGCCCAATCATTCATTCATTCATTCAATCATATTTGTTGAGTGCTTCCTGTGTGCAGAGAGCACTGTACTAAGCGCTTAGGAACTAAAAGCTGACCAAAGGATGGAAGTTGAGGGCAGCTGAGGGGAGCCCATTCATTCATTCAATCATATTTATTGAGCGCTTACTGTGTGCAGAGCACTGGACTAAGCGCTTGGGAACTAAGGCCTATGAAAGGACGGAAGTTGAGGGCAGCTGAGGGGGGTCCATTCATTCAGTCGTGCTTATTGAGCGCTTCCTGTGTGCGGAGCACTGTACTAAGCGCTTAGGAACTAAAGGCCGACCAAAGGGTGGAAGTTGAGGGCAGCTGAGGGGAGTCCACTCATTCATTCAATCGTACTTATTGAGCGCTTCCTGTGTGTGGAGAGCACTGTACTAAGCGCTTAGGAACTAAAGGCCGACCAAAGGACAGAAGTTGAGGGGAGCCCAATCATTCATTCAATCATATTTATTGAGTGCTTCCTGTGTGCAGAGAGCACTGTACTAAGTGCTTAGGAACTAAAAGCTGACCAGAGGACGGAAATTGAGGGCAGCTGAGGGGAGCCCATTCATTCATTCATTCATTCAATCATATTTATTGAGCGCTTACTGTGTGCAGAGCATTGTACTAAGCGCTTGGGAACTAAAGGCCTACAAAAGGACGGAAGTTGAGGGCAGCTGAGGGGATTCCATTCATTCAGTCGTGCTTATTGAGCGCTTCCTGTGTGTGGAGCACTGTACTAAACGCTTAGGAACTGAAGGCCGACCAAAGGACAGAAATTGAGGGCAGCTGAGGGGAGTCCATTCATTCATTCATTCAATCGTACTTATTGAGCGCTTCCTGTGTGCGGAGAGCACTCTACTAAGCGCTTAGGAACTAAAGGCCGACCAAAGGACAGGCGTTGAGGGCAGCTGAGGGGAGCCCATTCATTCAATCATATTTATTGAGCGGTTCCTGTGTGCAGAGAGCACTGTACTAAGCGCTTAGGAACTAAAGGCCGACCAAAGGACGGAAATTGAGGGCAGCTGAGGGGAGCCCATTTGTCCATTGAATTGTACTTATTGAGCGCTTCCTGTGTGCGGAGAGCAGTCTACTAAGCGCTTAGGAGCCAAAGGCCAACCAAAGGACAGAAGTTGAGGGCAGCTGAGGGGAATCCATTCGTTCATTCAGTCGTACTTATCGAGCGCTTCCTGTGTGCGGAGAGCACTGTACTAAGCGCTTAGGAACCAAAGGCAGAGCAAAGGACGGAAGTTGAGGGCAGCTGAGGGGAGTCCATTCGTTCATTCAGTCGTACTTATTGAGTGCTTCCTGTGTGCAGAGCACTGTACTAAGCGCTTAGGAACTAAAGGCCGACCAAAGGACGGAAGTTGAGGGCAGCTGAGGGGAGTCCATTCGTCCATTCAGTTGTACTTGTTGAGCGCTTCCTGTGTGCCGAGAGCACTGTACTAAGCGCTTAGGAACCAGAGGGCAGCTGAGGGGAGCCCATTCATTCATTCAGTGTTATTTATTGAGTGCTTCCTGTGTGCGGAGCACTGTACTAAGCGCTTAGGAACCAAAGGCAGAGCAAAGGTCGGAAGTTGAGGGCAGCTGAGGGGAGTCCATTCGTTCATTCAGTCGTACTTATTGAGTGCTTCCTGTGTGCAGAGCACTGTACTAAGCGCTTAGGAACTAAAGGCCGACCAAAGGACGGAAGTTGAGGGCAGCTGAGGGGAGTCCATTCGTCCATTCAGTTGTACTTGTTGAGCGCTTCCTGTGTGCCGAGAGCACTGTACTAAGCGCTTAGGAACCAGAGGGCAGCTGAGGGGAGCCCATTCATTCATTCAGTGTTATTTATTGAGTGCTTCCTGTGTGCGGAGCACTGTACTAAGCGCTTAGGAACCAAAGGCAGAGCAAAGGACGGAAGTTGAGGGCAGCTGAGGGGAGTCCATTCGTTCATTCAGTCGTACTTATTGAGTGCTTCCTGTGTGCAGAGCACTGTACTAAGCGCTTAGGAACTAAAGGCCGACCAAAGGACGGAAGTTGAGGGCAGCTGAGGGGAGTCCATTCGTCCATTCAGTTGTACTTGTTGAGCGCTTCCTGTGTGCCGAGAGCACTGTACTAAGCGCTTAGGAACCAGAGGGCAGCTGAGGGGAGCCCATTCATTCATTCAGTGTTATTTATTGAGTGCTTCCTGTGTGCGGAGCACTGTACTAAGCGCTTAGGAACCAAAGGCCGACCAAAGGATGGAAATTGAGGGCAGCTGAGGGGAGTCCATTCGTCCATTCAATCGTACTTATTGAGCGCTTCCTCTGTGCGGACAGCACTGTACTAAGCGCTTAGGAACCAAAGGATAGAAGTTGAGGGCAGCTGAGGGGAGCCCATTCATTCATTCAGTGGTACTTATTGAGCGCTTCCTGTGTGCAGAGCACTGGACTAAGCGCTTGGGAACCAAAGGCCCATTCGTTCATTCATTCACTCATTCATTCATTCAATCGTATTAAGCGCTTCCTGTGTGCAGAGAGAACCGTACTAAGCACTTAGGAACTAAAGGCCGACCAAAGGACGGAAGTTGAGGGCAGCTGCGGGGAGCCCACTCATTCATCCAGTCCTTCGTACTTACTGAGCACCTCCTGTGAGCGGAGTACTGTACTAAGCGCTTAGGAAGCAGCATGGCTCAGTGGAAAGAGCCCGGGCTTTGGAGTCAGAGGTCATGGGTTCAAGTCCCGGCTCCGCCACTTGTCAGCTGTGTGACCTTGGGCCAGTCACTTCACTTCTCTGGGCCTCAGTTCCCTCATCTGGAAAATGGGGATTAAGCCTGTGAGCCCCACGTGGGACAACCTGATTACCTTGTATCTCCCCCAGCGCTTAGAACAGTGCTTGGCACATAGTAAGCGCTTAACAAATACCAACATTATTATTATTATTATTATTATTAGGAGCCAAAGGACGGAAGTTGACGGCAGCACAAGGGGCGGAAGCTGAGGGGAGACAAGGGCCGATCATAGGACGGAAGCTGACGGGAGACGACGGCAGGCCGAGGGACGGAAGCTGAGGGGAAAAAAGGGCGGCCCACGGGACGGAAGCTGAGGGATGGAAACTGAGGGGAGACGAGGGCGGCCCACGGGACGGGAGCCGAGGGCAGGCCGAGGGGCGGAAGCTGAAGGGAGGCAAGGGCGGCCCGTAGGACGGAAGCTGAGGGGAGACGAGGGCAGGCCGAGGGACGGGACCTGAGGGCAGGCCAAGGGACCGAAGTTGAGGGGGAGCCAAGCGGGGGAAGCTGATGGGAGACAAGGGTGGACCACAGGACGGAAGCTGAGGGGAGACCGGGGCAGGCCGAGGGAGGGAAACCGAGGGGAGCCGAAGCCAGCCTAAGGGACAGAAGTCGAGGGCAGGCCGAGGGACGGAAGCTGAGAGGAGACAAGGGCGGCCCACAGGGCAGACCGAGGGACGGAAGCCGAGAGCGGGCCAGAGGATGGAAGCTCAAGGGTCGGAAGCGGAGAGGAACCCAAGGCAGACCGGACGACGGAAGTTGAGGGCAGGCTGAGGGATGGGAGCCGAGGGCAGGCCGGGGCCGGAACCCGAGGGCGGGCCCAGGGACGGGAGCCGAGGGAAGGCGAGGGGAGCCGAGGGCGGGCCGGGGCACGGGAGCTGAGAGGAGGCGAGGGCGGCCCGTAGGATGGGAGCCGAGGGCAGGCCGAGGGGCGGAAGCTGAGGGGAGACCAGGGCAGACCGAGGGATGGAAGTTGAGGGCAGCTGAGGGGAGACCAAGGGACAGGAGCCGACGGCAGCTGAGGGGAGACCAAGGGACGGAAGCCGACGGCAGGCCGAGGGGCGGAAGCTGAGGGGAGCCGAGGGCGGACCGTAGCACGGAAGCTGAGGGGAGCCGAGGGCAGGCCGAGGGGCAGAAGCTGAGGGCAGGCCAAGGGAGGGAAACCGAGGGGAGCCGAAGCCAGGCAAAGGGACGGAAGTTGAGGGCAGGCCGAGGAATGGAAGCTGAGAGGAGACGAGGGCGGCCCATAGGAAGGAAGCTGAGGGGAGACGAGGGCAGGCCGAGGGATGGAAGCTGAGAGGAGGCGAGGGCGGCCCATAGGACGGAAGCTGAGGGGGGACGAGGGCAGGCCGAGGGGCGGAAGCTCAGGGGAGATGAGGGGAGTCCAGGGGAGGGAAGCTGAGGGGAGATGAGGGGAGACCAAAGGACAGAAGCTGAGTGGAGACGAGGGCAGGCCGAGGGACGGAAGCTGAGGGGAAGCCAAGGGGAGTCCAGGGGAGGGAAGCTGAGGGGAGACAAGGGTGGGCCACAGGACCGAAGCTGAGGGGAGACCGGGGCAGGCCGAGGGACGGGAGCCGAGGGGAGACCAGGGCAGGCCGAGGGGCAGAAGTTGAGGGGAGACGAGGGCGGCCCGTAGGACGAAAGCTGGGGGGAGAGGAGGGCAGGCTGAGGGGCGGAAGCTGAGGGCAGGCCAAGGAATGGAAGCTGAGAAGAGACGAGGGCGGCCCATGGGATGGAAACCGAGGGGAGCCGAGGGCAGGCTGAGGGGCGGAAGCTAAGGGGAGACCAAAGGATGGAAGCCGAGGGCAGGCTGAGGGGCGGAAGTTGAGGGCAGGCCAAGGAATGGAAGCTGAGAAGAGACGAGGGCGGCCCATGGGATGGAAACCGAGGGGAGCCGAGGGCAGGCTGAGGGGTGGAAGCTGAGGGGGAGACAAGGGGAGACCAAAGGATGGAAGCCGAGGGCAGGCCGAGGGGCGGAAGCTGAGGGGAGCCGAGGCCAGGCCGAGGGACGGAAGTTGAGGGCAGGCCAAGGGATGGAAGACCGAGGGCAGGCCGAGGGACAGAAGTTGAGGGGAGGCAAGGGCGGCCCATAGGACGGAAGCTGAGCGGAGACGAGGGCAGGCCGAGGGGCGGAAGCTGAGGGGAAGCCAAGGGGAGGAAGCTGAGGGGAGACGAGGGTAGGCCGAGGGACGGAAGCTGAGGGGAGACGAGGGCGGGCCGAGGAGCGGAAGCTGAGGGGAGACGAGGGCAGACCGAGGGATGGAAGCTGAGGGGAGACGAGGGTAGGCTGAGGGACGGAAGCTGAGGGGAGACGAGGGTAGGCCGAGGGACGGAAGCTGAGGGGAGACGAGGGCAGACCAAGGGACGGAAGTTGAGGGGAAGCCAAGGGGAGGAAGCTGAGGGGAGACGAGGATAGGCTGAGGGATGGAAGCTGAGGGGAGACGAGGGCGGGCCGAGGGACGGAAGCTGAGGGGAGACATGGGCAGACCGAGGGACGGAAGTTGAGGGCAGGCCATGGGATGGAAGCTGAGGGGAGACGAGGGCAGGCTGAGGGGTGGAAGTTGAGGGCAGGCCGAGGGGTGGAAGTTGAGGGCAGGCCAAGGGATGGAAGCTGAGGGGAGACGAGGGCAGGCTGAGGGGTGGAAGTTGAGGGCAGGCCGAGGGGTGGAAGTTGAGGGCAGGCCAAGGGATGGAAGCTGAGGGGAGACAAGGGCGGCTCATAGGACGGAAGCTGAGGGGAGCCGAGGGCAGGCCGAGGGGGCGGAAGCTGAGGGGAGACCAGGGCAGACTGAGGGATGGAAGTTGAGGGCAGGCCAAGGGATGGAAGCTGAGGGGAGACGAGGGCAAACCGAGGGATGGAAGTTGAGGGCAGGCCGAGGGACGGAAGCTGAGGGGAGACGAGGGCAAACCGAGGGATGGAAGTTGAGGGCAGGCCGAGGGACGGAAGCCGAGGGGAGACGAGGGCAAACCAAGGGATGGAAGCTGAGGGGAAACGAGGGCGGCTCATAGGATGGAAGCTGAGGGCAGGCCGAGGGGCGGAAGCTGAGGGGAGCCCGGAGGGCATGAGCTAAGAGGGGACGGGAGCCGAGGGGAGGGGACGGGCCGGGCACCGAGCCCCCCGAGGGATCCCCGCCGGGCCATCGGCTCCGCGCCCACTCTCTGCTAAGCACCCCTCCCAGCGCCGGGGCGGACACGGGATCACCAGGCGTACACCCGCTGTACTGAGCGCGCAGCACCGCACTGAGCACCTGGGAGAGCACCGATGATAATAAGGAGGATGATGATGATGATGATGAGGGCATTTAAGCGCTCACTATGTGCCAAGCACCGTTCTAAGCACTGGGGTAGTAATAATAATAATAATGATGGTATTTGGTAAGCGCTTACTATGTGCCAAGCATTGTTCTAAGCACTGGGATAATAATAATAGTAATGATGGCATTTGTTAAGCACTTACTTTGTGCCAAGCACATCATTATCATTATTATTATGCTGGTTATTATTTGCTTTAAGCGCTAAACAAATGCCATCATTATTATTACGATGGTTATTATTTGCTTTAACCGCTAAACAAATGCCATCATTATTGTTACGATGGTTATTATTTGCTTTAAGCGCTAAACAAATGCCATCATCATTATTACGATGGTTATTATTTGCTTTAAGCGCTAAACAAATGCCATCATTATTATTACGATGGTTATTATTTGCTTTAAGCGCTAAACAAATGCCATCATTATTATTACGATGGTAATTATTTGCTTTAAGCGCTAAACAAATGCCATCATTATTATTACGATGGTAATTATTTGCTTTAAGCGCTAAACAAATGCCATCATTATTATTACGATGGTAATTATTTGCTTTAAGCGCTAAACAAATGCCATCATTATTATTACGATGGTAATTATTTGCTTTAAGCGCTAAACAAATGCCATCATTATTATTACGATGGTTATTATTTGCTTTAAGCGCTAAACAAATGCCATCATTATTATTATGATTATTATTATTTGCTTTAAGCGCTAAACAAATGCCATCATTATTATTATGATTATTATTATTTGCTTTAAGCGCTAAACAAATGCCATCATTATTATTATGATTATTATTATTTGCTTTAAGCGCTAAACAAATGCCATCATTATTATTACGATGGTTATTATTTGCTTTAAGTGCTAAACAAATGCCATAATTATTATTTTGATGGTTATTATTTGCTTTAAGCGCTAAACAAATGCCATCATTATTATTACGATTGTTATTATTTGCTTTAAATTCTAAACAAATGCCATCATTATTCTTACGATGGTTATTACTTGCTTTAAGCGCTAAACAAATGCCATCGTTATTATTACGATGGTTATTATTTGCTTTAAGCGCTAAACAAATGCCATCATTATTATTACGCTGGTTATTATTTGCTTTAAGCGCTAAACAAATGCCATCATTATTATTACGCTGGTTATTATTTGTTTTAAGCGCTAAACAAATGCCATCATTATTATTACGATGGTTATTATTTGCTTTAAGCGCTAAACAAATGCCATCATTATTATTATGATGGTTATTATTTGCTTTAAGTGCTAAACAAATGCCATCATTATTATGATTTGTATTATTTGCTTTAAGCGCTAAACAAATGCCATCATTATTATTATGATTGTTATTATTTGCTTTAAGCACTAAACAAATGCCATCATTATTATTACAATGGTAATTATTTGCTTTAAGCGATAAACAAATGCCATCATTATAATTACGATGGTTATTATTTGCTTTAAGCGCTAAACAAATGCCATCATTATTATTATGATTATTATTATTTGCTTTAAGCGTTAAACAAATGCCATCATTATTATGATTGTTATTATTTGCTTTAAGCGCTAAACAAATGCCATCATTATTATTATGGTTATTATTATTTGCTTTAAGCGCTAAACAAATGCCATCATTATTATGATTGTTATTATTTGCTTTAAGCGATAAACAAATGCCATCATTATTATTACGATGGTTGTTATTTGCTTTAAGCGCTAAACAAATGCCATCATTATTATTATGATTGTTATTATTATTTAAGCGCTAAACAAATGCCATCATTATAATTACGATGGTTATTTGCTTTAAGCGCTAAACAAATACCATCATTATTATTACGATGGTTATTATTTGCTTTAAGCGCTAAACAAATGCCATCATTATTATTATGATGGTTATTATTTGCTTTAAGAGCTAAACAAATGCCATCATTATTATTACGCTGGTTATTATTTGCTTTAAGCGCTAAACAAATGCCACCATTATTATTATGATTGTTATTATTTGCTTTAAGCGCTAAACAAATGCCATCATTATTATTACGATGGTAATTATTTGCTTTAAGCGATAAACAAATGCCATCATTATAATTACGATGGTTATTATTTGCTTTAAGCGCTAAACAAATGCCATCATTATTATTATGATTGTTATTATTTGCTTTAAGCGCTAAACAAGTGCCATCATTATTATTATGATTATTATTATTTGCTTTAAGCGCTAAACAAATGCCATCATTATTATTACGATGGTTATTATTTGCTTTAAGCGCTAAACAAATGCCATCATTATTATTATGATGGTTATTATTTGCTTTAAGAGCTAAACAAATGCCATCATTATTATTACGCTGGTTATTATTTGCTTTAAGCGCTAAACAAATGCCATCATTATTATTACGATGGTAATTATTTGCTTTTAATTATTTGCTTTAAGCGCTAAGCAAGTGCCATCATTATTATGATTATTATTATTTGCTTTCCTCTTTTGCAACTTTCAAAGGCACGAAGGATGAGACCAAGAAAAGCCATTACAGACAGAAAATCTCCGACTACATGGACCGAGCGGAACAGATCAAAAAATTCCTGGCCCAGGAAAAAGAAGGTAGGAAACGAGGCGGGAAAATTCCCCGGCGCCGGCGGAGCGGCGGGATTCATTCATTCATTCATTCAGTCGTATTTATTGAGCGCTTACTGTGCGCAGAGCACTGGACTAAGCGCTTGGGAAGTACAGGTTGGCAACACATAGAGATGGTCCCTACCTGACAACGGGCGCCCCGGGTTCGAATCCCGGTCCGCCGGGCGACGGTCGCTTCGCTTCTCTGGGCCTCGCTCGCCTCGTCTGGAAAATGGGGATGGAGACCGTGAGCCCCCACTCCCTCCTTCTGCTCTACCCTCGGGAAGCAGCACGGCTCAGTGGAAAGAGCCCGGGCTTTGGATTCAGAGGTCCTGGGTTCAAATCCCGGCTCCGCCACTTGTCGGCTGGGTGACTTCGGGCCAGTCACTTCACTTCTCTGGGCCTCAGTTCCCTCATCTGTCAAATGGGGATGAAGACCGTGAGCCCCCCATGGGACAACCTGATCACTTTGTAACCTCCCCAGCGCTTAGAACAGTGCTTGGCACATAGTAAGCGCTTAATTAATGCCATTATCATTATTGGCAGCTGTGTGACTTTGGGCAAGTCACTTCACTTCTCTGTGCCTCAGTTCCCTCATCTGGAAAATGGGGATGAAGACTGTGAGTAGCCCATGGGACAACCTGATCACCTGGTAACCTCCCCAGCGCTTAGAACAGTGCTTGGCACATAGTAAGCGCTTAATTAATGCCATTATCATTATTGGCAGCTGTGTGACTTTGGGCAGGTCACTTCACTTCTCTGGGCCTCGGTTCCCTCATCTGTCAAATGGGGATGAAGACCGGGAGCCCCCCGGGGGACAACCTGATCACCTTGTAACCTCCCCAGCGCTTAGAACAGTGCTTGGCACAAAGTAAGCGCTTAATTAATGCCATTATCATTATTGGCAGCTGTGTGACTTTGGGCAAGTCACTTCACTTCTCTGGGCCTCAGTTCCTTCATCTGGAAAATGGGGATGAAGACTGTGAGTCGCCCATGGGATCACCTGGTAACCTCCCCAGCGCTTAGAACAGTGCTTGGCACATAGTAAGCGCTTAATTAATGCCATTATCATTATTGGCAGCTGTGTGACTTTGGGCAAGTCACTTTACTTCTCTGGGCCTCGGTTCCCTCACCTGGAAAATGGGGATGAAGACTGTGAGTCGCCCATGGGATCACCTGGTAACCTCCCCAGCGCTTAGAACAGTGCTTGGCACATAGTAAGCGCTTAATTAATGCCATTATCATTATTGGCAGCTGTGTGACTTTGGGCAAGTCACTTCACTTCTCTGGGCCTCGGTTCCCTCATCTGGAAAATGGGGATGAAGACCGTGAGTCCCCCGTGGGACAACCTGATCACCTTGTAACCTCCCCAGCGCTTAGAACAGTGCTTGGCACATAGTAAGCGCTTAATTAATGCCACTATCATTATTGGCAGCTGTGTGACTTTGGGCAGGTCACTTCACTTCTCTGGGCCTCGGTTCCCTCATCTGTCAAATGGGGATGAAGACCGGGAGCCCCCCGGGGGACAACCTGATCACCTTGTAACCTCCCCAGCGCTTAGAACAGTGCTTGGCACATAGTAAGCGCTTAATTAATGCCATTATCATTATTGGCAGCTGTGTGACTTTGGGCAAGTCCCTTCACTTCTCTGGGCCTCAGTTCCTTCATCTGGAAAATGGGGATGAAGACTGTGAGTCGCCCATGGGGTCACCTGGTAACCTCCCCAGCGCTTAGAACAGTGCTTGGCACATAGTAAGCGCTTAATTAATGCCATTATCATTATTGGCAGCTGTGTGACTTTGGGCAAGTCACTTCACTTCTCTGGGCCTCGGTTCCCTCATCTGGAAAATGGGGATGAAGACCGTGAGTCCCCCGTGGGACAACCTGATCACCTTGTAACCTCCCCAGCGCTTAGAACAGCGCTTTGCCCATAGTAAGCGCTTAATAAATGCCATTATTACCCCCTTGCCCGCCCCACAGCACTTGTGTAAAAATAGTACGTATTTTTAATTCTATTTATTTTATTAATGACGTGTATAGATCGAGAATTCTATTTATTTTGATGCTATAGACGCCCATCTACTTATTTTGTTGTCCGTCTCTCCCTCCCGCCGTCGGGTAGGACGGTCTCAGTCTGTTGCCGAATTGTCCTTTCCGAGCGCTCAGTACAGCGCTCTGCCCCCAGGAAGCGCTCAGTAAATACGGTTGAATGAACGAATGAATGAATGAATGAATGAACGAACGCTTAGTACGGTGCCTGGCACGTAGTAGATCAATCAATCAATCAATCAGTCGTATTTATTGAGCGCTTACTGTGTGCAGATGCCCCACAAATACAATCGGCATTATTCGGGAGACCTGAGTTCTAATCCCCGCCTTGCCACTCGCCTGCCGTGTGACCTTGGGAGAGTCCCTTCATTCCCCCGTGCCTCAGTTGCCTCCATACAGCGGCGACTCAATACCCGCTCTCCCTCCTCCTTAGGACCGTGAGCCCTGGTGGGAGGCAGGGGTTGGGACCGATCGGGTCGATCAATCCGTGCTATTTATTGAGCGCTTCCCGTGAGTGCTATTTATCGAGTGCTATTATTATTATTATTAATCATTATTAATTATTGAGTGCTATTTATTGAGCGCTGTGCTGAGCGTTGGGGAGAATGCCACGTTCCAGAGTCCCAAGGTGTTTACAGTCCAGAGGGGGAGATAGACGTAATAATAATAATAATAATAATAATGGTATTCGTTAAGCGCTTACTATGTGCGAAACACTGTTCTAAGCGCCGGGGGGGATACGACGTCATCAGGTCATCCCGCATGGGGCTCACGGTCTTCACCCCCGTTTCAGAGATGAGGAAACTGAGGCCCAGAGAAGCGAAGCGACTCGCCCAAGGCCACAGAGCGGACGAGTGGCGGGGCCGGGATTCGAACCCACGACCTCGGACTCCCAAGCCCGGGCTCTTTCTATTTACTGCACGTTCACTCGTTCAGTCCGTCAGTCGTCTTTCTTGAGCGCTTACGTATGTGCTGGGGGGGCTGAGGGAGGGGTGTCTATCAAGTATCTAGGAGACCCTGAACGGAGAGGGAGTAGGGGCAACAAAGAAGGCCTTTTGGAATAATAATGATGGTATTTAGTAAGCGCTTACTATGTGCCAAGCACTGTTCTGAGCGCTGGAGAGGTTTCAAGGTGATCAGGTTGTCCCCCCCGTGGGGCTCACGGTCGTCGTCCCCATTTTCCGGATGAGGGAACTGAGGCCCAGAGGATAATGATAATAATAATAATGGCATTTATTAAGCGCTTACTATGTGCCAAGCACTGTTCTGAGCGCTGGGGAGGTTTCAAGGTGATCAGGTTGTCCCCCCCGTGGGGCTCACGGTCGTCGTCCCCATTTTCCAGATGAGGGAACTGAGGCCCAGAGGATAATGATAATAATAATAATGGCATTTATTAAGCGCTTACTATGTGCCAAGCACTGTTCTGAGCGCTGGGGAGGTTTCAAGGTGATCAGGTTGTCCCCCTCGTGGGGCTCACGGTCGTCATCCCCATTTTCCAGATGAGGGAACTGAGGCCCAGAGAATAATAATAATAATAATAATGGCATTTATTAAGCGCGTACTATGTGCCAAGCACTGTTCTGAGCGCTGGGGAGGTTTCAAGGTGATCAGGTTGTCCCCCCCGTGGGGCTCACGGTCGTCGTCCCCATTTTCCAGATGAGGGAACTGAGGCCCAGAGAATAATAATAATAATAATGATGGCATTTATTAAGCGCTTACTATGTGCCAAGCACTGTTCTGAGCGCTGGGGAGGTTTCAAGGTGATCAGGTTGTCCCCCCGTGGGGCTCACGGTCGTCAGCCCCATTTTCCAGATGAGGGAACTGAGGCCCAGAGAATAATAATAATAATAATAATGGCATTTATTAAGCGCGTACTATGTGCCAAGCACTGTTCTGAGCGCTGGGGAGGTTTCAGGGTGATCAGGTTGTCCCCCCCGTGGGGCTCACGGTCGTCATCCCCATTTTCCAGATGAGGGAACTGAGGCCCAGAGGATAATAATAATAATAATAATGGCATTTATTAAGCGCTTACTATGGGCAAAGCACTGTTCTAAGCGCTGGGAGTGAAGTGACTCGCCCAAGGTCATACGGCAGACAAGGGATTAGAACCCGCGTCCTCTGACTCCCAAGCCCGGGCTCTTTCCGCGAGGCCACGCTCCTTCTCTAATGAAATGAGGATGAAATAAGAATAAGAACGACGGCATTTATTAAGCGCTTACTATGTGCCAAGCACTGTTCTAAGCGCCGGGGAGGTTACAAGGTGATGAGGTCGTCCCCTCCTTGGGGCTCACGGTCGTCATCCCCATTTCCCAGATGAGGGAACTGAGGCCCGGAGAAGTGAAGCGACTGGGCCAAAGTCACGCAGGCCCAGAGCGGTCAAGCTACTTCCCCAAGGTCACCCAGCAGACAAGGGGCAGGGCCGGGATTGGAACCCAGACCCGGGGCCCTTTCCCCTCAGCCGCTCCGCTCGGCGGCAGTCGCTATTTCCTGAGCGCTTCCCGCGTGCAGAGCACTGCGCTAAGCTGCCGAGAGAGCGCGATAGGACAGACTAAGCACCCCTTTGATGGACGCCTTTATTATTCGCTTTCTTTTATCAGCGTGGGCTTTGGAGGCAGAGGTCCTGGGTTCGAATGCCGGCCCCGCCACTTGTCAGCTGTGTGACTTCGGGTGAGTCACTTCACTTCTCTGGGCCTCAGTTCCCTCATCTGGAAAATGGGGATGAGGACTGGGAGCCCCACACGGGACAACCTGATCACCTTGTAACCTCCCCAGCGCTTAGAACAGTGCTTGGCACATAGTAAGCGCTTAATAAATGCCATTATTATTATTGTCAGCTGTGTGACCTTGGGCAAGTCACTGCACTTCTCTGGGCCTCAGTTCCCTCATCTGGAAAATGGGGATGAAGACCGGGAGCCCCACGGGGGACAACCCGATGACCCTGTCTCTCTCCCGGCGCTTAGAACGGTGCTCAGCACATAGTAAGTGCTTAACAAATGCCACCATGATTGTTCTTTATTCATTAAAAAAAAATGAAGATAAATTAATTTAAATGTGATTTTAATTATTAAGTGTTGACAATTATCAAAAATTAACGATCACTGTAATTATTTTTAAATCACTAAAATAAAATAATTTATATATAATATTAATGAATAATAATAATAATAATAATGATGGCATTTATTAAGCGCTTACTACATGCCAAGCACTGTTCTAAGCACTGGGAAGGTTACAAGGTGATCAGGCTGTCCCACGGGGGGCTCACGGACTTCATCCCCATTTTACAGACGAGGGAACTGAGGCCCAGAGAAGTGAAGTGACTCGCCCAGGGTCACACAGCTGACAATTGGCGGAGGCGGGATTCGAACCCACGACCTCTGACTCCAAAGCCCGGCCTCTTTCCCCTGGGCCATGCTGCTTCTATAAACGATAACAAAACGCTGTTAATTAAAATTTAACTGCATTAAAACATCAATGCATTATCATTCACTACCCTCATCATTTAATATTTAATAAATCGTCAGTCATTTAATACTAAAATTCATTGCTTTAATAATTATTCATTCACTCAATCATATTTATTGAGCGCTTACTGTGTGCAGAGCACTGTACTAAGCGCTTGGGAAGTACAAGTTGGCAACATATAGAGACGGTCCCTACCTGACAGCGGGCTCACGGTCTAGAATTAATAATTATTAGTTATTGACAACCACTGCAGACTAATTCTCACCTTATTTTAAATAGTTGAAGGAAAATAATTCCCACCTGATATTAATCATAACCAGTGGTCGCAAAACATTAATTAAAAATCAATTAAAGCATTAGTCTGTTACGATTCAATACCATCATTACTTAATATCTCATAAGTTATTCATTTGTTATGATTTAATACCATCATTATTCGCTATTGAATAAACTCGATCATTTAATAACAACGAGGGTCTTCGCGAAGTGTTCACCACGCGCCGCGGCTGTTTATGATTCGGTACCATCGTTACTTAATATTTCATAAGTTATTCATTTGTTATCATGATTTAATACCATCATTATTCACTACTGAATAAATTGTCATTCATTTAATAACAATGAGAGTGTTCACGAAGCACTCACCACGCACTGCGGCTGTTTATGATTCAGTACCATCGTTACTTAATATTTCATAAGTTATTCATTTGTTATTACGATTTAATACCATCGTTATTGACAATTGAATAAATTGTCGTTCATTTAATAACAATGAGGGTCTTTGCGAAGCGCTCACCACGCGCCACGGCTGTTGATGACTCAATACCATCGTTACTTAATATTTCATAAGTTAATCATGTATTACAATTTAATACCATCATTATTCACAATTGAATAAATTGTCGTTCATTTAATAACAATGAGGGTCTTTGCGAAGCGCTCACCACGCGCCACGGCTGTTGATGACTCAAGACCATCGTTACTTAATATTTCATAAGTTAATCATTCATTACAATTTAATACCATCGTTATTCACTATTGAATTGTCATTCATTTAATAACACAGGGTCTTCGCGAAGTGCTCACCACGCGCCGTGGCTGTTGATGATTCAATACCATCATTACTTAATATTTCATAAGTTATTCATTTGTTATGATTTAATATCATCATTATGCACTACTGAATGAATTGAATAAATTTATTCAATTATATTTATTCAATAAATTGAATAAATTGTCGTTCATTTAATAACAAAGAGGGTCTTCGCGAAGCGCTCACCACGCGCCGCGGCTGTTGATGATTCAATCCCATCATTACTTAATATTTCATAAGTCACTCATTTGTTATTATGATTTAATATCATCATTATTCACTATTGAATAAATTGAATACATTTATTCAATTAAATGTATTCAGTAAATTGAATAATTTCTCGTTCATTTAATAACAAAAAAGGGTCTTCGCGAAGTGCTCACCACGCGCCGTGGCTGTTGATGATCCAATACCATCATTACTTAATATTTCATAAGTTATTCATTTGTTATTACGATTTAATATCATCACTATTGAATAAATTGTCGTTCATTTAATAACGAGGGTATACGCGAAGCGCTCACCACGTTCCGCGGCTGTTGATGACTTAATACCATCATTACTTTAATATTTCATAACTTATTTATTATGATTTAATACCATTGTCATTCGCTATTGAATAAATTGTCGTTCATTTAATAACGAGGGTATTCGCGAAGCGCTCACCATGTTCCGCGGCTGTTGATGACTTAATACCATCGTTACTTTAATGTTTCATAAGTTATTCATTATTATGACAATACCATCATTATTCACTATTGAATAAATTGTCGTTCATTTAATAACGAGGGTATTCGCGAAGCGCTCACCACGTTCCGCGGCTGTTGATGACTTAATACCATCATTCCTTTAATATTTCATATCTTATTCATTTATTACGATTTAATACCATCGTTATTCACTATTGACTAAACTGTCGTTCATTTAATAACGAGGGTATTCGCGAAGCGCTCACCACGTTCCGCGGCTGTTGATGACTTAATACCATCATTCCTTTAATATTTCATAAGTTATTCATTCATTACGATTTAATACCATCGTTATTCACTATTGACTAAACTGTCGTTCATTTAATAACAAGGGTATTTGCGAAGCGCTCACCACGTTCCGCGGCTGCTGATGACTTAATACCATCATTCCTTTAATATTTCATAAGCTATTCATTCATTACGATTTAATACCATCGTTATTCACTATTGAATAAACTGTCGTTCATTTAATAACGAGGGTATTCGCGAAGCGCTCTCCACGTTCCGCGGCTGCTGATGACTTAATACCATCGTTCCTTTAATATTTCATAAGTTATTCATTTATTACGATTTAATACCATCGTCATTCACTATTGAATAAACTGTCGTTCATTTAATAACGAGGGTATTCGCGAAGCGCTCACCACGTTCCGCGGCTGTTGATGACAATACCATCATTCCTTTAATATTTCATAAGCTATTCATTTATTACGATTTAATACCATCGTCATTCACTATTGAATAAATTGTCGTTCATTTAATAACGAGGGTATTCACGAAGCGCTCACCACGTTCCACAGCTGTTGATGACTTAATACCATCATTCTTTTAATATTTCATAAGCTATTCATTCATTACGATTTAATACCATCGTTATTCACTATTGAATAAACTGTCGTTCATTTAATAACGAGGGTATTCGCGAAGCGCTCACCACGTTCCGCGGCTGCTGATGACTTCATACCATCATTCCTTTAATATTTCATAAGTTATTCATTTATTATGACTTAATACCATCGTTATTCACTATTGAATAAACTGTCATTCATTTAATAACGAGGGTATTCCCGAAGCGCTCACCACGTTCTGCGGCTGCTGATGACTTAATACCATCATTACTTTAATATTTCATAAGTTATTCATTATTATGACTTAATACCATCGTTATTCACTATTGAATAAACTGTCATTCATTTAATAATGAGGGTATTCCCGAAGCGCTCACCACGTTCCGCGGCTGCTGATGACTTAATACCATCATTCCTTTAATATTTCATAAGTTATTCATTCATTACGATTTAATACCATCGTTATTCACTATTGACTAAACTGTCGTTCATTTAATAACAAGGGTATTCGCGAAGCGCTCACCACGTTCCGCGGCTGTTGATGACTTAATACCATCATTCCTTTAATATTTCATGTTATTCATTTATTATGATTTAATACCATCGTCATTCACTATTGAATAAACTGTCGTTCATTTAATAACGAGGGTGTACGTGAAGCGCTCACCACGTTCCGTGGCTGCTGATGACTTAACACCATCATTCTTTTAATATTTCATAAGTTATTCATTTATTACGACTTAATACCATAGTTATTCACTATTGAATAAACTGTCGTTCATTTAATAACGAGGGTATTCGCGAAGCGCTCACCACGTTCCGCGGCTGCTGATGACTTAATACCATCATTCCTTTAATATTTCATAAGTTATTCATTCATTACGATTTAATACCATCGTTATTCACTATTGACTAAACTGTCGTTCATTTAATAACGAGGGTATTCGCGAAGCGCTCACCACGTTCCGTGGCTGTTGATGACAATACCATAATTCCTTTAATATTTCATAAGCTATTCATTCATTACGATTTAATACCATCGTTATTCACTATTGAATAAACTGTCGTTCACTTAATAACGAGGGTATTCGCGAAGCTCTCACCACGTTCCGCGGCTGCTGATGACTTAATACCATCATTCCTTTAATATTTCATAAGCTATTCATTCATTACGATTTAATACCATCGTTATTCACTATTGAATAAACTGTCGTTCATTTAATAACGAGGGTATTCGCGAAGCGCTCTCCACGTTCCGCGGCTGCTGATGACTTAATACCATCGTTCCTTTAATATTTCATAAGTTATTCATTTATTACGATTTAATACCATCGTCATTCACTATTGAATAAACTGTCGTTCATTTAATAACGAGGGTATTCGCGAAGCGCTCACCACGTTCCGCGGCTGTTGATGACAATACCATCATTCCTTTAATATTTCATAAGCTATTCATTTATTACGATTTAATACCATCGTCATTCACTATTGAATAAATTGTCGTTCATTTAATAACGAGGGTATTCACGAAGCGCTCACCACGTTCCACAGCTGTTGATGACTTAATACCATCATTCTTTTAATATTTCATAAGCTATTCATTTATTACGATTTAATACCATCGTTATTCACTATTGAATAAACTGTCATTCATTTAATAACGAGGGTATTCGCGAAGCGCTCACCACGTTCCGCGGCTGCTGATGACTTAATACCATCATTACTTTAATATTTCATAAGTTATTCATTATTATGTCTTAATACCATTGTTATTCACTATTGAATAAACTGTCATTCATTTAATAATGAGGGTATTCCCGAAGCGCTCACCACGTTCCGCGGCTGTTGATGACTTAATACCATCATTCCTTTAATATTTCATGTTATTCATTTATTATGATTTAATACCATCGTCATTCACTATTGAATAAACTGTCGTTCACTTAATAACGAGGGTGTACGTGAAGCGCTCACCACGTTCCGCGGCTGCTGATGACTTAATACCATCCATAAGCTATTCATTTATTACGATTTAATACCATCGTTATTCACTATTGACTAAACTGTCGTTCATTTAATAACGAGGGTACTCGCGAAGCGCTCACCACGTTCCGCGGCTGCTGATGACTTAATACCATCGTTCCTTTAATATTTCATAAGCTATTCATTCATTACGATTTAATACCATCGTTATTCACTATTGACTAAACTGTCGTTCATTTAATAACGAGGGTACTCGCGAAGCGCTCACCACGTTCCGCGGCTGTTGATGACTCAATACCATCATTCCTTTAATATTTCGTAAGTTATTCATTTATTACGATTTAATACCATCGTTATTCACTATTGAATAAACTGTCGTTCATTTAATAACGAGGGTATTCGCGAAGCGCTCACCACGTTCCGCGGCTGCTGATGACTCAATACCATCATTCCTTTAATATTTCGTAAGCTATTCATTCATTACGATTTAATACCATCGTTATTCACTATTGAGCAAACTGTCGTTCACGTAATAGCAACCAGGCGCTCACCACGCGCCGCGGCAGTTTATGAATCAGTGCCATCACTGCTCGGTATTTCCTAAGTTATTCATTTGCTCTTACGATTTAATGCCATCATCATCCACTGCCGAATAAACTCTCGTTCATTTAATAACAACGAGGGCCTTCGTGAAGCCTTAATCGACCCCAGCAGGCCGCGGAGGCGCCGTCCGACCCTTTAATCGCGCTTTTCTTTACGGAATTATATAAAACGCCGACGACGGAACGGTTCTTTCGTCCCTCCAGACGGGAAACACCACAGGCAGATCAAAATCGAAGACAACGCCACGGGCTTCGGTTACGAGTCGCTCTTCCGCCGCTATCTCACCGAGGCGGTGACCGAAGTGTGGGTCGAAGACCCCTACGTCCGGCACGTCCACCAGGTGAGTGGAAACCGGTCAGGGCGGCAGTCGAGACCCCCGCAGAGCGCTGCTTAATAAGCCCCCCGATTATCTGCTAAGCCCCCCCGACGGTCCGATTTCTTCCAGCTCTACAACTTCCTCCGGTTCTGCGAGATGCTCATTAAGAGGCCGGGCAGAGTGAAAACCATCCATCTCCTCACCTCGGAGGACGAGGTAAGCGTTTGGGGGCGTCCCTTCCGTTCATTCGGTCGTATTTATTGAGCGCTTCCTGGGGGCGGAGCGCTGTGCTGAGCGCTTGGGAAGGGCGGGTCGGCAACAGACGACGGGCTGGCGGGCTAGAAGCGGGGGAGACGGGCCACCAAACCAAGCAGTAACATCAAGAACGTCAAAACAGGTAAATGGAATTAGAGATAATAATGACGGCATTTATTAAGCGCTTACTACGTGCAAAGCACTGTACTAAGCACTGGGGGAGGTTACAAGGTGATCAGGTTGTCCCATGGGGGGCTCGCAATCTTCCAAAAGAGGGAACTGAGGCCCAGAGAAGTGAAGCGACCCGCCCAAAGTCACCCAGCGGACAAGCGGCGGAGCCGGGATTAGAACTCGTGACCTCCGACTCCCAAGCCCGGGCTCTTTTTCCACTGAGCCAAGCTGCTTCTCATAATAATAATAATAATGGCGTTTATTAAGCGCTTACGATGTGCAGGGCACGTTGCACGCCGTAAGGGCTTTTTATAAACGCCGCCGTTATCATTAATAAAATATAGAGGATAATAAAGACGTAGGAATCTACCCAAGTGGGGAAGCGGGAGGGAGTCGGGGCAGCGGAGGAAAAGGGGGGCTCAATCTGGGAAGGCCTCCCGGAGGAGGTGAGCTCTCAGTAGGGCGGTGAAGTTTCCGTCCCCTTCATTGAGGCGGGGATTTTCCCGGGGAGCACTCGCCCCCCGGAACGAACGGCGGCCCCCGAACCGGTGCTTAGGACAGTGCTCGGCACTTAGTAAGCGCTTAACGAGTATCATCCTTATTAGTGTTATCATTACTATTATTATTAAGTGGGCCAAGAAATAAGCGCTTAACAAATTCCATTATTATCCCCTCGTCCCCCTCTCCATCCCCCCATCTTACCTCCCTCCCTTCCCCACAGCACCTGTATATATGTTTGTACATATTTTTTTACTCTATTTATTTAATTTATTTGTACATATCTGTTCTATTTTATTTTGTTAGTACGTTTGGTTCTCTGTCTCCCCCTTTTAGACTGTGAGCCCACTGTTGGGTAGGGACTGTCTCTAGATGTTGCCAGTTTGGACTTCCCAAGCGCTTAGTACAGTGCTCTGCACATAGTAAGCGCTCAATAAATACGATTGCTGATGATGATGATGATGATGAATGGGCCAAGGAATCAAGCGGGAAGAGGGAAGGTGCATATGGCTGGAAATTGCGTTCCGTGACCGAGCCGGTTTTAGAACAGTGCTTGGCACATAGTAAGCACTTAACAAATGCCATCATCATCATTATTATTATTATTATTATTTTTAGATTGTGGGTGGACGGCTCGTTCGTTTGGATTTACCTTGGATTCCCCCCCAGCACTTAGTGCTTGACACACAGTAAGCACTTAACAAATACTATTATTATTATCAGCGCTAAGAACGGTGCTTTGCACATAGTAAGCGCTTAACAAATACTATTATTATTATCAGCGCTAAGAACAGTGCTTTGCACATAGTAAGCGCTTAACAAATACCATTATTATTATTATTATTATTATTATTATTATTGAATGGGCCAAGAAATCAAGCGGGAAAAGGGATGATACCTACGGCTGGAAATTGCGTTCCGTGACTGAGCCGGTTTTAGAACAGCGCTCAGCACGTAGTAAGCGCTTAACAAATGCCATTATTATTATTATTATTATTATTATTAATTTTAGACTGTGGGTGGATGGTTCGTTCGTTTGGATTTACCTTGGATTCCCCCCAGTGCTTAGAACAGTGCCTGGCACATAGTAAGCACTTAAATACCATTATTATTATCAGCGCTAAGAACAGTGCTTTGCACATAGTAAGCGCTTAACAAATACCATTATTATTATTATTATTATTATTAATTTTAGACTGTGGGTGGATGGTTCGTTCGTTTGAATTTACCTTGGATTCCCCCCAGCGCTTAGAACAGTGCTTGGCACATAGTAAGCACTTAAATACCATTATTATTATCAGCGCTAAGAACAGTGCTTTGCACATAGTAAGCGCTTAACAAATACCATTATTATTATTATTATTATTGAACGGGCCAAGAAATCAAGCGGGAAGAGGGACGAGAGCTGCGGCTGGAAATTGCGCTCCGTGACTGAGCCGGTTTTAGAACAGTGCTTGGCACATAGTAAGCGCTTAACAAATGCCATTGTTATTATTATTATTATTATTAATTTTAGACTGTGGGTGAATGGTTCGTTCGTTTGGATTTACCTTGGATTTCCCCCAGCGCTTAGAACAGTGCTTGGCACATAGTAAGCACTTAAATACCATTATTATTATCAGCGCTAAGAACAGTGCTTTGCACATAGTAAGCGCTTAACAAATACCATTATTATTATTATTATTGAACGGGCCAAGAAATCAAGCGGGAAGAGGGACGAGAGCTGCGGCTGGAAATTGTGCTCCGTGACTGAGCTGGTTTTAGAACAGTGCTCGGCACATAGTAAGCGCTTAACAAATGCCATCATTATTATTATTATTATTATTAATTTTAGACTGTGGGTGGATGGTTCGTTCATTTGGATTTACCTCGGATTCCCCCCAGTGCTTAGAACAGTGATTGGCAAATAGTAAGCGCTTAACAAATACCATTATTATTATTATTATTATTATTATTATTATTATTATTGAATGGGCCAAGAAATAAAGCAGGAAGAGGGAAGATACCTATGGCTGGAAATTGGGTTCCACGACTGAGCTGGTTTTAGAACAGTGCTCGGCACATAGTAAGCGCTTAACAAATGCCATCATTATTATTATTATTATTAATTTTAGACTGTAGGTGGATGGTTCGTTTGTTTGGGTTTACCTCGGATTCCCCCCAGTGCTTAGAACAGTGCTTGGCAAATAGTAAGCGCTTAACAAATACCATTATTATTATTATTATTATTGTTATTATTATTAAATGGGCCAAGAAATAAAGCAGGAAGAGGGAAGATACCTATGGCTGGAAATTGCGTTCCATGACTGAGCTGTAAAATTTTAGAACAGTGCTTGGCACATAGTAAGCGCTTAAACGCCATCATCATTATTATTACTATTATTATTATTTTTAGACTGTGGGTGGACGGTTCGTTCGGTCGGATTTACCTTGGATTCCCCCCAGCGCTTAGAACAGTGATTGGCAAATAGTAAGCGCTTAACAAATACCATCATTATTATTATTATTATTATTATTGAATGGGCCAAGAAATAAAACAGGAAGAGGGAAGATACTTATGGCTGGAAATTGGGTTCCACGACTGAGTTGGTTTTAGAACAGTGCTCGGCACATAGTAAGCGCTTAACAAATGCCATCATTATTATTATTATTATTATTATTATTATTATTATTATTATTAATTTTAGACTGTGGGTGGATGGTTCGTTCATTTGGATTTACCTTGGATTCCCCCCAGCGCTTAGAACAGTGATTGGCAAATAGTAAGCGCTTAACAAATACCATTATTATTATTATTATTATTGAATGGGCCAAGAAATAAAGCAGGAAGAGGGAAGATACCTATGGCTGGAAATTGGGTTCCACGACTGAGCTGGTTTTAGAACGGTGCTCGGCACATAGTAAGCGCTTAAACGCCATCATCATTATTATTACTATTATTATTTTTAGACTGTGGGTGGACGGTTCGTTCGGTCGGATTTACCTTGGATTCCCCCCAGTGCTTAGAACAGTGCTTGGCAAATAGTAAGCGCTTAACAAATACCATCATTATTATTATTATTATTATTATTATCATTATTGAATGGGCCAAGAAATAAAACAGGAAGAGGGAAGATACCTATGGCTGGAAATTGGGTTCCATGACTGAGTTGGTTTTAGAACAGTGCTCGGCACATAGTAAGCGCTTAACAAATGCCATCATTATTATTATTATTATTATTAATTTTAGACTGTGGGTGGATGGTTCGTTCATTTGGATTTACCTCGGATTCCCCCCAGTGCTTAGAACAGTGATTGGCAAATAGTAAGCGCTTAACAAATACCATTATTATTATTATTATCATTATTATTATTATTATTATTGAATGGGCCAAGAAATAAAGCAGGAGGAGGGAAGATACCTATGGCTGGAAATTGCGTTCCACGACTGAGCTGGTTTTAGAACAGTGCTTGGCACATAGTAAGCGCTTAACGAATGCCATCATTATTATTATTATTATTAATTTTAGACTGTAGGTGGATGGTTCGTTCGTTTGGATTTACCTCGGATTCCCCCCAGTGCTTAGAACAGTGCTTGGCAAATAGTAAGCGCTTAACAAATACCATTATTATTATTATTATTATTATTATTAAATGGGCCAAGAAATAAAGCAGGAAGAGGGAAGATACTTATGGCTGGAAATTGCGTTCCATGACTGAGCTGTAAAATTTTAGAACAGTGCTTGGCACATAGTAAGCGCTTAAACGCCATCATCATTATTATTACTATTATTATTTTTAGACTGTGGGTGGACGGTTCGTTCGGTCGGATTTACCTTGGATTCCCCCCAGCGCTTAGGACAGTGATTGGCAAATAGTAAGCGCTTAACAAATACCATTATTATTATTATTATTATTATTATCGAATGGGCCAAGAAATAAAGCAGGAAGAGGGAAGATAGCTATGGCTGGAAATTGCGTTCCATGACTGAGCTGTAAAATTTTAGAACAGTGCTTGGCACATAGTAAGCGCTTAAACGCCATCATCATTATTATTACTATTATTATTATTTTTAGACTGTGGGCGGACGGTTCGTTCGGTCGGATTTACCTTGGATTCCCCCCAGCGCTTAGAACAGTGATTGGCATATAGTAAGCGCTTAACAAATGTGATTATCACGATAATAATAATGATAATGATTATTATTATTAAATGGGCCAAGGAATCAAGCGGGAAGAGGGACGGTACCTATGGCTGGAAATTGCGTGCCGTGACTGAGCCGGTTTTAGAACAGTGCTCGGCACATAGTAAGCGCTTAACAAATGCCATCATTATTATCTTCTAGACCGTGAGCCCGCTGTTGGGTAGGGACCGTCTCCGTATGTTGCCAACTTGTACTTCCCAAGCGCTTAGTACAGTGCTCTGCACACAGTAAGCGCTCGATAAATACGATTGAGTGAATGAATGATTATTATTTTTAGACTGTGGGTGGACGGTTCGTTCGGATTTACTTTGGATTCCCCCCAGCGCTTAGAACAGTGCTTGGCAAATAGTAAGCGCTTAACAAATACCATTATTATTATCAGCACTTAGAACAGAGCTTTGCACGTAGTAAGCGCTTAATCATCATCATCATCATCATCAATCGTATTTATTGAGCGCTTACTATGTGCAGAGCACTGTACTAAGCGCTTGGGAAGTCCAAATTGGCAACATCTAGAGACAGTCCCTACCCAACAGTGGGCTCACAGGCTAAAAGGGGGAGACGGAGAACAAAACCAAACATACTAACAAAATAAAATAAACAGAATAGATTTGTACAAATAAAATAAATAAATAGAGTAAAAAATATGTACAAACATATATACATATATAAAGGTGCTGTGGGGAAGGGAAGGAGGTAAGATGGGGGGGTTGAGAGGGGGACGAGGGGGAGAGGAAGGAAGGGGCGCTTATTATTGAGCGCTTACTGTGTACAGAGCACTGTACTAAGCGCTTGGGAAGTACAAATTGGCAACATATAGGGACAGTCCCTACCCAACAGTGGGCTCACAGTCTAAATAAATCTTAATAACAGTCTTAATAAATGCTATTATTATTATTATTATTATTATTATTATTATTATTATTATTATTATTATTATTATTAAATGAGCCAAGGAATCAAGCGGGAAAAGGGAAGGTACATATGGCTGGAAATTACGTTCCGTGACTGAACTGGTTTTAGACCAGTGCTCGGCACATAGTAAGCGCTTAACAAATGCCATCATTATTATTGTTATTATTATTATTATTATCTTTAGACTGTGGGTGGACGGTTCGTTCGGTCGGATTTACCTTGGATTCCCCCCAGCGCTTAGAACAGTGCTCGGCACATAGTAAGCGCTTAACAAATGCCATCATTATTATCGTTATTATTATTATTATCTTTAGACTGTGGGTGGACGGTTCGTTCGGTCGGATTTACCTTGGATTCCCCCCAGCGCTTAGAACAGTGCTCGGCACATAGTAAGCGCTTAACAAATGCCGTCATTATTATCGTTACTATTATTATTATCTTTAGACTGTGGGTGGACGGTTCGTTCGGTCGGATTTACCTTGGATTCCCCCCAGCGCTTAGAACAGTGCTCGGCACATAGTAAGCGCTTAACAAATGCCGTCATTATTATCGTTATTATTATTATTATCTTTAGACTGTGGGTGGACGGTTCGTTCGGTCGGATTTACCTTGGATTCCCCCCAGCGCTTAGAACAGTGCTTGGCACATAGTAAGCGCTTAACAAATGCCGTCATTATTATCGTTATTATTAATATTATCTTTAGACTGTGGGTGGACGGTTCGTTCGGTCGGATTTACCTTGGATTCCCCCTAGCGCTTAGAACAGTGCTCGGCACATAGTAAGCGCTTAACAAATGCCATTATTATTATTATTGTTATTATTATTATGACTAAATGGGCCAAGGAATAAAGCGGGAAGGTACGTACGCCTGGAAATTGCGTTCCGTGACTGAGCCGGTTTTAGAACGGCGCTGGGCACATAGTAAGCACCGAACAAACACCTTCATTATTATTATTATTTTAGAACAACAGCTCTGAGGCCCTGGGACGAGAAACCCCGAGGCTGATTAAACCCGAGCGTCTTCGGCGGTGAGATTTCCCCCTAAAAGTTCGTTTCTGCCGTTCCCAGGACAGGGGGAAGGATCTGCAGGCCAGCGGCCTCGAAGAAATAAGGCAGTCGCTCGGGAAGCACGGAGTGGTGCTGGAAATCCGATATTCACCTTCGATTCACGACCGAGAAATCCGGTGGGTAACGCGAGGAAGCGCTCGCTTTTGTTTTCCAGGGTCACGCATCTCTATTCTGGAAGATTGTAACGTAACAATAATAATAATAGTAACAGTATTTGTTAATCAATCAATCAATCAATCAATCGTATTTATTGAGCGCTTACTATGTGCAGAGCACTGTACTAAGCGCTTGGGAAGTCCAAATTGGCATCACATAGAGACAGTCCCTACCCAACAGTGGGCTCACAGTCTAAAAGGGGGAGACAGAGAACAGAACCAAACATACCAACAAAATAAAATAAGTAGGATAGAAATGTACAAGTAAAATAAACAAATAAATAAATAAATAGAGTAATAAATATGTACAACCATATATACATATATACAGGTGCTGTGGGGAAGGGAAGGAGGTAAGACGGGGGGAAAGCGCTTATTAGGTGCGAAGCACTGTTCTAAGCGCCGGGGAGGTTACAAGGCGATCAGGTCGCCCCACGGCCTTCATCCCCATTTGGCAGATGAGGGAACTGAGGCTCAGAGAAGCGAAATGACTCGCCCAAGGTCACGCCGCCGACACGTGGCGGAGCTGCGATCCCAAGCCCGGGCTCTTTCTGCTGCTATTTATTGAGCGCTTACTGCGTGAGGCGCGCACGCCGACATTTAAGCCCGATGTTGCCCTCGACGGACTGGGTTTGGGGAAGCAGTTCACGTGTTCGTTCGATCGTAGTTATTTCGCGCTCACGGTGTGCCGGGCACTGTACTGAGCGCCTGGGAGAGGACGCTACCACAACCAACAGACGCGTTCCCTGCCCACGAGGAGAGGTGGGGAGACGGACGGGAATAGAAATAAATAAATGACAGGTATGGACGTGTTGAGGGGATGGGACGAGGGGGCGAGTAAAGGGAGCGAGTCGGGGCGACGCGGAAAAAAGCGGGAGAAGAGGAAGGGATGGGGGGCGGAGTCAGGGAAGGCCTCCCGGAGGAGACGGGCCTTCGATCAGGCTCTGAAGGGGGAGAGGGATCGTCGGATTTGAGGAAGGGAGGGCGTTCTGGGCCGGGGGCGAGACCGACCAAACGGAGGACTAGGGAGAAGGAGCGGACGGGCGACGCGGGCCGGGCTGGAGAAGCAGCCGTGGCTCAGCGGGAGGAGCCCGGGCTTTGGGGTCCGAGGTCATGGGTTCAAATCCCGGCCCCGCCACGTGTCAGCCGTGTGCCTTTGGGCAAGCCACTTCACTTCTCTGTGCCTCAGTTCCCTCATCTGGAAAACGGGGATGAAGACCGGGAGCCCCCATGTGGGGCAACCTGATCATCACCTTGTAACCTCCCCAGCGCTCAGAACGGTGCACGTAGTAAGCGCTTAACAGATACCGTTATTATCATTAGGAGGGAGGTGAGGTGATGGAGAGCGCTGAAGCCGAGGGTGAGGAGTTTTTGGTTGATGGCGAGAGGAAACGTGAGGCAGGAGAGAGCCTGGCTCAGTGGAAAGAGCCCGGGCTTTGGAGTCAGAGGTCGTGGGTTCGAATCCCACCTCCGCCACACGTCTGCTGTGTGACCTTGGGCAAGTCACTTGACTGCTCGGAGCCTCAGTTCCCTCCTGTAAAATGGGGGTGACGACTGTGAGCCCCACGCGGGGCAGCCTGATCACCCTGTATCCCCCCCAGCGCTTAGAACGGTGCTTTGCACATAGTAGGCGCTTAACAAATGCCATTATTATCAGGGATGGAGATTTGGGCATCGTCCACGTAGAGCCCGGGCTCTTCCCACTGAGCCGCCCTGCTTCTCACGAGGGGCCCGGGGCGGGAGATAAATGTCCGGAGCCACCGGCAAGGGCGACGGGCGCGGGGGGCAAAAGGGCGGAGGGATGACTGCGGCCGCCAGACTCGCTCTCCGCGGGGGGGAGAGTACGGATTTTCGGGGAGGAGGAGGAAACTGCGGTCGAGAGAGCGGAGCGGCGAGACCGTGCGGAGGTGAGGGGTGACGCGGTCATCATCATCATCAATCGTATTTATTGAGCGCTTACTGTGTGCAGAGCACTGGACTAAGCGCTTGGGAAGTCCAAGTTGGCAACATATAGAGACGGTCCCTACCCAACAGTGGGCCCACGGTCTAAAAGGGGGAGACGGAGAACAAAACCAAACATACTAACAAAATAAAATAAATAGGATAGATATGTACAAGCAAAATAAATAAATAGAGTAATAAATATGTACAAGCACATATACATATATACAGGTGCTGTGGGGGATGGACGGCCTTGAAGCCCAGGGTGAGGAGTTTCTGCCTGATGCGTAGGTTAATTGGTAGCCACTGGAGATTTTTGAGGAGGGGAGTGATATGCTTACTATGTGCCAAGCATAGCGCTTACTAGGTGCCAAGCACTGTTCTAAGCGCTGGGGTAGACACAAGGTAATCAGGTTGTCCCACTTGGGGCTCACAGTCTTCATCCCCATTTTCCAGGTGAGGGAACTGAGGCACAGAGAAGTGAAACGACTGGCCCAAAGTCACACAGCAGGCAAGCGGCGGCGCCGGGATTCGAACCCGTGACCCCGGACTCCCAAGCCTGGTGGGAAAAATATGTATTAAGCCCCTTCTGTGTGAAAAACACTCTGCTGAGGCCCGAAAAAGGATTAGGCCGGGTCCGTGGACATCAAGGAGCTCTAAAAAGAAAGGGAGGAAGGGAGTGCAGTCTCGTACACCTAAGGAAAAAATTAAAGAAGAAGAACACAAAAATGACAAAGGATAAATACCAAAATACTGTGGCTAGAAGAGGAGAGTGTCAGAGTTCTTGCCAAGATGGAACAAGGCAGGTCAGGATCGAGACCCAGATTAGAAATAGTATAAATTACTTTCTATTTATTTATTTATTTTACTTGTCCATATCTATTCTATTTATTTTATTTTGTTAGTATGTTTGGTTCTGTTCTCTGTCTTCCCCTTTTAGACTGTGAGCCCACTGTTGGGTAGGGACTGTCTCTATGTGTTGCCAATTTGTACTTCCCAAGCGCTTAGTCCAGTGCTCTGCACATAGTAAGCGCTCAATAAATACGATTGATTGATTGATTGATCGAAGTGGAGAGAGACACGAGGAGGAGGGCGGGGGGGGGGTGGTAGAGGCGGATGATCGGGGCTTCCGAGGAAGGGAAATCATCATCATCATCATCATAATGCCGGTATCTGCCAAGCGCCATTCACAAGGTGGTCAGACGGTCCCCCGTGGGGCTCCCGGTCTTCATCCCCATTTTCCAGATGAGGGAACGAAGGCACGGAGCGGCGGAGTGACCCGCCCAAAGTCCCACAGCTGACCGGAGGCGGGATTATAATAATAAAGTCATTTATTGAGCGCTTACTGTGTGGAAAGCACTGGGGAGGTTACAAGGTGATCAGGTTGCCCCACGGGGGGGCTCACAGTCTTACCCCCATTTAACAGATGAGGTAGCTGAGGCCCAGAGAAGTGAAGTGACTTGCCCACAGTCACACCGCTGACAGTTGGCAGAGCCGGGATTGGAACCCATGACCTCTGACTCCAAAGCCCGGGTTCTTTTCCGCTGAGCCACGCTGCACGTAGTAAGCGCTTAACAAATACCGACGTTATTATTATTATTATTAAATACGATCGACTGTATGAATGTGTGAATTATTATTATTATTATTATTAATAAATACGATTGAATGCATGAATGATACAAGCAGATGGGGTTGGGCGCTGCCCCTGCCCCACGTGGGGCTCACGGACTCAAATCCCCATTTTTCCGACGAGGCCCAGGAACGGGAAGCAGCGACTCCATTACCATTCTCTTGATTTTATTTTGTTAATATGTTTTGTCGTCCGTCTCCCCCTTCTAGACCGTGAGCCCGTTGTCGGATAGGGACCGTCTCCATACAGACTTCCCGAGCGCTTAGTACAGTGCTGTGCACACAGGAAGCGCTCAATAAATACGACTGAATGAATGACGGCCGGAATAACCCGATCTTTCCCTTCCAACAGGTTCAACAGCGGATGGGTGATTAAGATCGGACGGGGCCTGGATTATTTCAAGAAGCCACAGGTAGGTAGGACCCCGGGCTTTGGAGTCAGAGGTCGTGGGTTCGAATCCCGGCTCCGCCGATTGTCAGCTGTGTGACTTTGGACGAGTCACTTCACTTCTCTAGAGAAGCATCGTGGCTCAGCGGGAAGAGCCCGGGCTTTGGAGTCAGAGGTCGTGGGTTCGAATCCCGGCTCCGCCGACTGTCAGCTGGGTGACTCTGGGCGAGTCGCGTCACTTCTCTAGAGAAGCAGCGTGGCTCAGCGGAAAGAGCCCGGGCTTTGGAGTCAGAGGTCGTGGGTTCGAATCCCGGCTCGGCCGACTGTCAGCTGTGTGACTCTGGGCGAGTCGCGTCACTTCTCTAGAGAAGCAGCGTGGCTCAGTGGAAAGAGCCCGGGCTTTGGAGTCAGAGGTCGTGGGTTCGAATCCCGGCTCTGCCGATTGTCAGCTGGGTGACTCTGGGCGAGTCGCGTCACTTCTCTAGAGAAGCAGCGTGGCTCAGTAGAAAGAGCCCGGGCTTTGGAGTCAGAGGTCGTGGGTTCGAATCCCGGCTCCGCCGACTGTCAGCTGGGTGACTCTGGGCGAGTCGCTTCACTTCTCTAGAGAAGCAGCGTGGCTCAGTGGAAAGAGCCCGGGCTTTGGAGTCAGAGGTCGTGGGTTCAAATCCCAGCTCGGCCGACTGTCAGCTGGGTGACTCTGGGCGAGTCGCTTCACTTCTCTAGAGAAGCAGCGTGGCTCAGCGGAAAGAGCCCGGGCTTTGGAGTCAGAGGTCGTGGGTTCGAATCCTGGCTCGGCCGACTGTCAGCTGTGTGACTCTGGGCGAGTCGCGTCACTTCTCTAGAGAAGCAGCGTGGCTCAGTGGAAAGAGCCCGGGCTTTGGAGTCAGAGGTCATGGGTTCGAATCCCAGCTCTGCCGATTGTCAGCTGTGGGACTCTGGGCGAGTCACTTCACTTCTCTAGAGAAGCAGCGTGGCTCAGTGGAAAGAGCCCGGGCTTTGGAGTCAGAGGTCGTGGGTTCGAATCCCGGCTCCGCGGACTGTCAGCTGGGTGACTCTGGGCGAGTTGCGTCACTTCTCTAGAGAAGCAGCGTGGCTCAGCGGAAAGAGCCCGGGCTTTGGAGTCAGAGGTCATGGGTTCGAATCCCGACTCCGCCGACTGTCAGCTGGGTGACTCTGGGCGAGTCACTTCACTTTCCTAGAGAAGCAGTGTGGCTCAGTGGAAAGAGCCCGGGCTTTGGAGTCAGAGGTCGTGGGTTCGAATCCCGGCTCTGCCGATTGTCAGCTGGGTGACTTTGGGCGAGTCGCGTCACTTCTCTAGAGAAGCAGCGTGGCTCAGTAGAAAGAGCCCGGGCTTTGGAGTCAGAGGTCGTGGGTTCGAATCCCGGCTCGGCCGACTGTCAGCTGTGTGACTCTGGGCGAGTCGCGTCACTTCTCTAGAGAAGCAGCGTGGCTCAGTGGAAAGAGCCCGGGCTTTGGAGTCAGAGGTCATGGGTTCGAATCCCGGCTCCGCGGACTGTCAGCTGGGTGACTCTGGGCGAGTCGCTTCACTTCTCTAGAGAAGCAGCGTGGCTCAGTGGAAAGAGCCCGGGCTTTGGAGTCAGAGGTCGTGGGTTCAAATCCCGGCTCCGCCGACTGTCAGCTGGGTGACTCTGGGCGAGTCACTTCACTTCTCTAGAGAAGCAGCGTGGCTCAGTGGAAAGAGCCCGGGCTTTGGAGTCAGAGGTCGTGGGTTCGAGTCCCAGCTCCGCCGATTGTCAGCTGTGTGACTTTGGGCGAGTCACTTCACTTCTCTAGAGAAGCAGCGTGGCTCAGCGGAAAGAGCCCGGGCTTTGGAGTCAGAGGTCATGGGTTCAAATCCCGGCTTGGCCGACTGTCAGGTGGGTGACTTTGGGCGAGTCACTTCACTTCTCTAGAGAAGCAGCATGGCTCAGTAGAAAGAGCCCGGGCTTTGGAGTCAGAGGTCGTGGGTTCGAATCCCGGCTCGGCCGACTGTCAGCTGGGTGACTCTGGGCGAGTCATGTCACTTCTCTAGAGAAGCAGCGTGGCTCAGTAGAAAGAGCCCGGGCTTTGGAGTCAGAGGTCATGGGTTCAAATCCCGGCTCTGCCGATTGTCAGCTGGGTGACTTTGGGCGAGTCACTTCACTTCTCTAGAGAAGCAGCGTGGCTCAGTAGAAAGAGCCCGGGCTTTGGAGTCAGAGGTCATGGGTTCGAATCCCAGCTGTGCCGATTGTCAGCTGGGTGACTTTGGGCGAGTCGCTTCACTTCTCTAGAGAAGCAGCGTGGCTCAGTGGAAAGAGCCCGGGCTTTGGAGTCAGAGGTCATGGGTTCGAATCCCGGCTCCGCCGATTGTCAGCTGGGTGACTTTGGGCGAGTCACTTCACTTTTCTAGAGAAGCAGCGTGGCCCAGTAGAAAGAGCCCGGGTTTTGGAGTCAGAGGTCGTGGGTTCGAATTCCGGCCCCGCCGCATGTCTGCTGTGTGACCTTGGGCGAGTCACTTAACTTCTCCGAGCCTCAGTTACCGCATCTGTAAAATGGGGGTTAAGACTGTGAGCCCCACGTGGGACAACCTGATCACCTTCTATCCCCCCAGCGCTTAGAACAGCGCTTTGCACAGAGTAAGCGCTTAACAAATGCCATCGTTATTATTATTCTTCTCTGTGCCTCAGTTACCTCAGCTGTAAAATGGGGGTTAAGACTGTGAGCGCCCCCCTTAGGATCACCTGATCACCTTGCAACCTCCCCAGCGCTTAGAACGGTGCTTTGCACACAGTAAGCGCTTAATAAATGCCACCATTATTATTATTTTTATTAAAACCCGGTCGAGGTCGCCTCCCCTCACGCAGCCTCACTCTTCGACTGCGCCTCGGCCTCCCCTCCCGTCCGTCCCCCTTTTCCAAACCCCCCTGCCCCGGGAGCCATTTTCCTTTCGTCCGTCCGTCCCATCGTATTTATTGAGCGCCGACCGTACGCGGGGCGCTCGGAAACGGCGCGCATCCCTCCCTGGTAGGATTTTTTACGCCCGTTCGGGCACATTCTCTTTTTCGACTTTTATCGTGCCCGTCTCCCCCACTTCTCAACCGTGAGCCCGCTGTCGGGAAGGGACCGTCTCTATAGGATGCCGACTTGGACTTCCCAAGCGCTCAGCACAGTGCTCCGCACGCAGTAAGCGCTCAATAAATACGATTGAACGCGTGGATGACAAGAGAGCGGGAAAGGTATCGTGGAAATATTCCCCCCGGGCGGGGTCTTTTCTCCGTAGGGTCGTTTTTCACTCGGATTTTGTGATTTGGACTTGAGACCGTGCCACGAGACGACGGTGGATATTTTTCACGCGGAGCACACCAAGAAAATATAACGGCGCCCGGCATCGACCCGTCCCGCGACCGTATCTCCAACGGCCGGATGGACGGACCGCGTGCCGGCCTCGAGGCCGCCGGTTTCCCCATCCTCGAAGGCGGGGACGGTGGTGTTTCCGTGATAAAGGATCGGATTGTTTCGCTCCGGCGGGGCTGCTTCCGGGGGGAGCGCTGGAATCCAACGGATTCGTTCTTTCATTCCGTCGTACTTACTGAGCGCTTACTGCGTGCGGAGCGCCGGACCAAGTTCGCAGAAAGGCCGCCAACGGGCTCACGGTCCAGGAGCCGCGGGTATCTCATAACCGAGGAACAGAGAAGTTCAGTGACTCGCCCTAGGGCACACAGCAGAAAACAGCGGGTCCCCCCCCGCTGCTGGACTACCAGAGAGAAGCGGCGCGGCTCAGTGGAAAGAGCCTGGGCTTTGGAGTCAGAGGTCATGGGTTCGAATCCCTCCTCCACCAATTGTCAGCTGGGTGACTTGGGGCGAGTCACTTCGGTTCCCTGGGCCTCGGTTGCCTCATCTGGAAAACGGGGACGAAGACGGTCCCCGTGGGACCGCCCGATCACCTTGTGACCACCCCAGCACTTAGAACAGTGCTTTGCACAGAGTAAGCGCTTCACAGACGCCATCGTCGGTAGTATTACCGGGCCCGGGCTCTTTCCGCCACGCTGGAGAAGCAGCGTGGCTCGGTGGAAACACCGAGAGGCCGTGGGTTCGAACCCCCGCCCTGCCACTCGTAAGCTGTGTGACTTCGAGCGAGTCACTTAACTCTTCTGTGCCTCGGTCATCCCGTCCGTAAACCGGGATGAAGACCGTGAGCCCCGCGTGGGACGGCCTAATCGCCCCGCGTCTCCCCCGGCGCTCAAAACAGTGCTTGGCACCTAGTAAGCGCCTAACAGATGTCATCATCAGTATTATTACCGGGCCCGGGTTCTTTCCGCCACGCTGGAAACACCGAGAGGCCGTGGGTTCGAACCCCCGCCCTGCCACTCGTAAGCTGTGTGACTTCGAGCGAGTCACTTAACTCTTCTGTGCCTCGGTCATCCCGTCCGTAAACCGGGATGAAGACCGTGAGCCCCGCGTGGGACGGCCTAATCGCCCCGCGTCTCCCCCGGCGCTTAAAACAGTGCTTGGCGCCTAGTAAGCGCCGAACAAAGTCACCGTCCCCTCCCAGGCGGTCGACGCGGCGCTCGAGAAACGGATCGTCCCCCGGTCGCCGAAGATCGATCGGTTTTAATGGTACCCGCGCGGGCCGGGATCCGGGAATCCGAGGCCGGGGGGAAGGATCCGCCGCGGAGAGTCACATTAAGGTCTCGAGCGCTTCACATAGTAGACGCCACCGCCTCCGCCCCTCCGGGTCCCGCGGGCCCAGCGGGAGCGGCGGCGCGGCGGCGTCGCCCGGGCGGAAGCGGCGGCCGGCGAGGCCGGCGCCCAGCCGGTCGCACGCGTCCCCGGGCAGCCAGCCGTCCGGCACGTCGAGCCGGCAGGCCCGGATCCGCCCCGCCCTCCACGTCGAGGGCCACGCCGACCCGCAGCGGCGCCGCGCCGCCCGCCGGGACGTCGAGGCAGGCGCGCAGGCTGAAGGGCGGGCTGCGGCCGAACACCCAGTCCCAGGAGCGGAGCTCCGCGGCCCGGCGCGCCAGGCCGGGGAAGGCCGCCTCGTCGGCCGGGTCCACGGGCAGGACGGCGGGCCGGGCCCGGCGGGCGGCGGCGAAGTGGGCCGCCACGGCCCCCGCCACCCGCTCCCACGTCAGGGCCGGGTCCGCCTCGCGCAGGTTCTTCACCGAGGCGGGCACGCTGCGCGTGGCGCGGCCGGCCAGGCCGGCGGCGGGCCCGCGCAGCGCCGCCGCCAGCAGCGCCGCGTCCGTGCCGCACAGCAGCGTGCAGTGGTGGTAGGCGGCCGCCCGGCCGACCCGCGAGGCCGTCCCGGAGACCTTGAAGCCCCCGTCCAGGACGAGGTCCAGCCGGGCGGTCGCCGCGACGTCCAGCCGCGGCTGCAGGGAGCGCAGGGCCCGGGCCACGAGGTCCAGGTTGCCCCGGCGGTCGTGCTCGCCCCTGGTCGTGAAGAAGGTGAGGTTGACGTTGCCCAGGTCGTGGAAGACGGCCCCGCCGCCGCTCTTGCGCCGCGCCAGGCGGACGCCCCGGGCCCGCAGCAGCCTCAGGTCGCACTCCTGCCAGGGGTTCTGGTGGCGGCCGATGACCACGCTGGGCGAGTTCCTCCAGACGAAGAGGACCGGGCGGCCCTCCAGGTTGGCGTGGTCGTGGACCCAGTCCTCCACCGCCAGGTTCTCGTACACGTCGTGGGACACCGACTGCAGGATGACGCCGCCGCCGCCACCGCCGCCGCCCGGGGCCGTGAGGACGCCCCCGAGCCGGGCGCAGTTCTTCAGGGACGACGGGGCGGGCATGCCTGCAAGACCGAGGCGGAGGTGCTTACGAGAGACCCCCCCCTTAGTTGGGGCGGCTCTCTAATAAAGGCGACGGCATTCGGCGCTATTCTATCAATCGATCGTATTTATCGAGCGCTTACTATGTGCTGAGCGCCGTACCAAGCGCTTGGGAAGGCCAAGTTGGCAACAGCTAGAGGCGGTCCCTACCCGGCAGCGGGCGCACGGTCTAAAAGGGGGAGACGGAGAACAAAACCAAACGTACGAACAAAATAAATAGAGTGATAAATATGGACAAACATATAGACAGGTGCTGTGGGGAAGGGAAGGAGGGAAGATGGGGGGGACGGAGGGGAGAGGGAGGAAGGGGCTTAGTCTGGGAAGGCCTCCGGGAAGAGGTGAGCTCTCAGCGGGGCCTTGAAGGCCCTGAATCAGTCAGTGAATTGATTGATTAATATCAATCGATCGTATTTATTGAGCACCTGCTGTGTGCAGAGCGCCGTACTAAGCGCTTGGGAAGTCCAAGTTGGCAACAGCTAGAGACAGTCCCTACCCAAAAGCGGGCTCACAGTCTAAAAAGGGGGAGACGGAGAACAAAACCAAACATACTGACAAAATAAAATAAATAGAATAGATATGTACAAATAAAATAGAGTAATAAATATGTACAAGCATATCCATATATACAGGTGCTGTGGGGAAGGGAAGGAGGTAAGATGGGGGGGACGGAGAGGGGGACGAGCGGGAGAGGAAGGAGGGGGCTCAGTCTGGGAAGGCCTCCGGGAGGAGGTGAGCTCTCAGCAGGGCCTTGAAGGCCCTGAATCAATCGGTGAATTGATTGATTAATATCAATTGATCGTATTTATTGAGCACCTGCTGTGTGCAGAGCACCGTACTAAGCGCTTGGGAAGTCCAAGTTGGCAACAGCTAGAGGCGGTCCCTACCCGACAGCGGGCGCACAGTCTAAAAAGGGGGAGACGGAGAACAAAACCAAACATACTAACAAAATAAAATAAATAAATAGAGTAATAAATATGTACAAACGTATATCCATATATCCAGGTGCTGTGGGGAAGGGAAGGAGGTAAGATGGGGGGGGACGGAGAGGGGGGCGAGGGGGAGAGGAAGGGGCTCAGTCTGGGAAGGCCTCCGGGAGGAGGTGAGCTCTCAGCAGGGCTTTGAAGGCCCTGAATCAATCGATGAATTGATTGATTAATATCAATCGTATTTATTGAGCACCTGCTGTGTGCAGAGCACCGTACTAAGCGCTTGGGAAGTCCAAGTTGGCAACAGCTAGAGACGGTCCCTACCCGACAGCGGGCGCACAGTCTAGAAGCGGGAGACGGAGAACAAAACCAAACATACTAACAAAATAAAATAAATAGAATAGATATGTACAAGTAAAATAAATAAATAAATAGAGTAATAAATACGTACAAACATATATACCTATATACAGGTGCTGTGGGGAAAGGGAGGAGGTAAGATGCGGGGGACGGAGAGGGGGACGAGGGGGAGAGGAAGGAGGGGGCTCAGTCTGGGAAGGCCTCCGGGAGGAGGTGAGCTCTCAGCGGGGCCTTGAAGGCCCTGAATCAATCGATGAATTGATTGATTAATATCAATCGATCGTATTTATTGAGCGCCTGCTGAGCGCTTGGGGAATCCAAGTCGGCAACATCTAGAGACGGTCCCTACCCGGCAGCGGGCTCACGGTCTAGAAGGGGGAGACGGAGAACAAAACCGAACATATTAATAAAATAAATAGAATAGATATGTCCAAGTAATAATAACGACGATGGTATTTGTGAAGCGCTTACTAGGTGCCGAGCACTGTTCTAAGCGCTGGGGAGGTGACCAGGTGATCCGGTTGTCCCACAGTGGGGGCTCACGGTTTTAATCCCCGTTTTCCAGATGAGGGAACTGAGGCACACAGAGGTGAAGTGAGTCGCCCAAAGTCACCCAGCTGACAGGTGGCGGAGCCAGGATTTGAACCCACGACCTCGGACTCCAAGGCCCGGGCTCTTCCCCCTGAGCCGCGCTGCTCTAAGCGCTGGGGAGGTGACGGGGTGATCAGCTTGTCCCCCTGGGGGCTCACGGTCTTCATCCCCATTTGACAGATGAGGGAACCGAGGCACAGAGATGTGAAGGGACTCGCCCAACGTTTAGAACAGTGCTTTGCACAGAATAGGCGCTTAATAAATGCCATTATTATTATTATTAAAGTCTTCTGAGCTCGCGGTGGGTAAGGGAATGTGTCTGTTTCTCGTTATATCGTCCTCTTCCAAGCGCTCACTGTGGAGAAGCGGCGCGGCTCAGTGGAAAGAGCCCGGGCTTTGGAGTCAGAGGTCACGGGTTCGAATCCCGGCTCCGCCACCTGTCAGCTGGGTGACGTCGGTCAAGTCACTTCACTTCTCTGGGCCTCAGCGACCTCGTCTGTCAAATGGGGATGAAGACTTGTGAGCCCCCCGTGGGACAGCCTGATCACCTTGTATCCCCCCCACAGCGCTTAGAACAGTGCTTTGCACATAGTAAGCGCTTAACAAATGCCATTATTATTATTATTATTATAGTCTCCTGAGCTTGCGGTGGGTAAGGGAATGTGTCCGTTTCTCATCATATCATCCTCTTCCAAGTGCTTACTACAGTGCTGGGCACACAGTGAGCGTTCAGTACATAGGACTGAATGAATAAGTCTTGTTAAGGGCCTTCTACGTGCCAAGCACTGTTCTAAGTACTGGGGTCAACGGAGGATACAAGGTGATCAGGTTGTCCCCCGTGGGGCTCACAGTCTTCATCCCCATTTTGCAGATGAGGGAACTGAGGCCCAGAGAAGTGAAGTGACCCGCCCAAAGTCACCCAGCTGACAAGCGGCCGAGCCGGAATTAGAACCCGCCACCTCTGACTCACGAGCCTGGGCTCACACTCTTAATCCCCATTTTGCAAATGAGGGAACTGAGGCCCAGAGAAGTGAAGTGACTCGCCCAAAGTCACCCAGCTGACAAGCGGCCGAGCCGGAATTAGAACCCGCCACCTCGGACTCACGAGCCTGGGCTCACACTCTTCATCCCCATTTTGCAGATGAGGGAACTGAGGCCCAGAGAAGTGAAGTGACTCGCCCAAAGTCACCCAGCTGACAAGCGGCCGAGCCGGAATTAGAACCCACGACCTCTGACTCACGAGCCTGGGCTCACACTCTTAATCCCCATTTTGCAGATGAGGGAACTGAGGCCCAGAGAAGTGAAGTGACTCGCCCAAAGTCACCCAGCTGACAAGCGGCCGGGCCGGAATTAGAACCCGCCACCTCTGACTCACGAGCCCGGGCTCTTTCCGCCGAAGCCCCCGGGCTTCCCACCCCACATGGAGAAGCCGCGTGGCTCAGTGGAAAGAACTCGGGCTTTGGAGTCCGAGGTTGCGGGTTCGAATCCCAGCTCCTCCACGCGGCTGCTGTGTGACCTCGGGCAAGTCACTTAACTTGTCTGCGCCTCAGTTACCTCATCTGTAAAATGGGGATTAAGACCGTGAGCCCCACGTGGGACAACCTGATCACCTTGCATCCCCCCAGCGCTTAGAACAGTGCTCTGCACATAGTAAGCGCTTAACAAATGCCATTATTATTATTATTTTCATGCATTCAGTCGTATTTACTGAGCGCTTACTGTGCCCGGGGCACTGTACTAAGCGCTTGGGAGAGGACAATGCAACAATAAATGGACACATTCCCATTCTTCTAGACGGGGAGGCCGTCATCGGGTAGGGCCCGTCTATGGTGTTGACTTGTACTTCCCAGGCGCTTAGTACAGTGCCCTGCACGCCAGGTCCAACGAGCGAGAGGAGCCGAGGACGGCACCCCCGTTGCGGCGGGAAGGCCGGTGGTGTGGTCTACAGTGACGGGAAAGGCCCGGGGAGGACCCGGTTTGGGCGGGAAGGCGAGGGGCTCTGTTTTGGACGTGACGGGAGGACGTCCGAGGAGAGACTGCGGAGCGGGAGAGGTGGGAATCGTCCGCGGAGAGGCGGGAATTGGAAGCCGTGGGAGCCGGCGAGGCCTCCGGGGGACCGGATGGAGGAGAGAGGGATCGGCGTGGCTCCGTGGAAAGAGCCCGGGCTTTGGAGTCCGGGGTCCTGGGTTCAAATCCCGGCTCCGCCAACTGTCGGCTGGGTGACTTCGGGCGAGTCGCTTCTCTGGGCCTCAGTTCCCTCATCTGTCAAATGGGGCTGAAGACCGTGAGCCCCCCCCGTGGGACAACCTGATCAACCTCGTAACCTCCCCGGTGCTTAGAACGGTGCTTTGCACATAGTAAGCGCTTAATATTTATTAATACATATTTAATACATATATATTACATATTTATATAATATATATTTATATAATATATCTATATAATATTTTTAATATATTTATATTTATATATTTATTTATATATATTTACATCTTTATATATATTTTTATATACACATTTAATACATATATTATATATTTATATAATATATATTTATATATTATATTTAATATATTTATATATTTATTTATATATATTCATATTTACATTTATATATAATATATATTTACATTTTTATGTATTTAATATATTTGTATAATATATAATATATATATACATATATAAATACATATTTATTATACATATTCATTACTCTATTTATTTATTTATTTATTTATTTATTTATTTATTTTGCTTGTACATTTCTATCCTACTTATTTTATTTTGTTGGTATGTTTGGTTCCGTTCTCCGTCTCCCCCTTTTAGACTGTGAGCCCACGGTTGGGTAGGGACCGTCTCTATGTGATGCCAATTTGGACTTCCCAAGCGCTTAGTACAGTGCTCTGCACACAGTAAGCGCTCAATAAATACGATTGATTGATTGATTGATTAATAAATGCCATTGTTATTATTCTTATTATCAGCCTTGAGAGACCCCCCCGTTTTTAGGGGGTCGGAGACGGAGAATGAGCGGCCCGCGAGAACGGGGGAGAACCTTCCCACCAAGGTACTTTCATTCATTCATTCATTCAGTCGTATTTATTGAGCGCTCACTGTGTGCAGAGCACTGTACTAAACGCTTGGGAAGGACAAGTCGGCAACGTATAGAGACGGTCCCTGCCCGACAATGGGCTCTGTATATATATGTATATATGTTTGTACATATTTATTACTCTATTTATTTATTTTACTTGTACATATCTATCCTATTTATTTTATTTTGTTGGTATGTTTGGTTTTGTTCTCTGTCTCCCCCTTTTAGACTGTAAGCCCACTGTTGGGTAGGGACTGTCTCTATATGTTGCCAATTTGGACTTCCCAAGCGCTTAGTACAGCGCTCTGCACATAGTAAGCGCTCAATAAATACGATTGATGATGATGATGATGGGCTCACCGTCTAGAAGGGGGAGACAGACAACAAAACAAAACATGTAATAATAATAATAATAATAATAATACTGGCATTTATTAAGCGCTTACTATGTGCAAAGCACTGTTCTAAGCGCTGGGGGGGGATACAAGGTGATCAGGTGGTCCCACGGGGGGCTCACAGTCTTCATCCCCATTTGACAGATGAGGGAACTGAGGCCCAGAGAAGTGACTCGCCCAAGGTCACACAGCTGACAGGTGGCGGAGCAGGGATTCGAACCCACGACCTCCGACCCCCAAACCCGGGCTCTTCCCACTGAGCCACGCTGCTTCTCCAAAAATAACGATGGCGTCTGTTAAGCGCTTACTATGTGCCAAGCACTGTTCTAAGCGCCAAGGGGGATACGAGGTGATCGGGTGGTCCCACTTGGGGCTCCCAGTCTTCATCCCCATTTGACGGATGAGGGGACTGAGGCCCAGAGAAGTGAAGAGTCCCGCCCGAAGTCACCCAGCTGATGAGCGGCGGAGCCGGGATTGGAACCCGTGACCTTCGACTCCCAAGCCCGGGCTCTTTCCACCGAGCCACGCCGCTTGCTGTGTGACCCCGGGCAAGTCGCTTCACTTCTCTGTGCCCTAGTCCCCTCCTCCGCAGAATAGGGATCAGGACCGGGAGCCCCACGGCGGACGGGGACCGCGTCTACCCCAGCGCTCAGTACAGTGTCTGGCACGTAGTAAGCGTTCAACCGATACCACGCGGGGCGCCTAATGAACGCTCGAGAAATACAGTCGGGCGGACGGAGGGAAAGAGCCGAGTTCTATTTTAGACGCATTGGGAAGACGGTGGGACATCAGCGCTCAGTACAGCGCTCGGCACACAGTAAGCGCTCAGTAAGTACCACTGACTGAATGACAGCCGAGGAGCCATGGCTCGAAGGCGGGAGACGCGAGGCAGCGGAGAGGGAGGGAGATGGTTGAGCCCCACGTGGGACAGAGACCGTGCCCAACCTGATGACCCCAGCGCTCAGCGCAGTGTTTGGCACATAGTAGGCGCCTAACGAAGTCCAGAATTATCATTATCATCAGGACCGGAGAGGTAGGTTTGGGATTCACCCACCTAGATCTGGCAGTTGAAGCAGCGTGGCTCAGCGGAAAGAGCCCGGGCTCGGGAGTCAGAGGTCACGGGTTCAAATCCCGCCTCCGCCGCTTGCCAGCTGGGTGACTTCAGGTGAGTCACTTCACCTCTCTGGGCCTCGGTTCCCTCATCTGGAAAATGGGGATGAAGATCGTGAGCCCCCCGTGGGACAACCTGTTCACCTTGTAACTCCCCAGCGCTTAGAACAGTGCTTGGCACGTAGTAAGCGCTTAATAAATGCCATCATCATTATTATTATTATTATTGAAGCCGAGGGAGTGGGTGGAGGTGGGAAACGCTGCTCAATAAATACGACTGACATCCTCCTGGGCGCTTAGTACGGTACTCTGCACACAACTGAGTGCTCAATGTGATTCTCCTAAAGGTTCAGAGGCAGCATTGTGCACACAGTGAGCGCCCAATAAGTGATTGATTCTCCCAAAGGGAGCGCTCAATAAGTGATTGATTCTCCCAAGAGGTCAGAAACAGTGTTGTGCACACAGTGGGCGCCCAATAAGTAACGATTAATTCTCCCAAGGGCTCAGAAGCGGCGTTGTGCACACAGCGAGCACCCCATAAGTAATGATTAATTCTCCCACGGGCTCAGAAGCAGGGTTGTGCACACAGTGAGCGCCCAATAAGTCATAATTAATTCTCCCCAGGGCTCAGAAGCAGCGTTGTGCACACAGTGGGTGCCCAAAAAGTAATGATTAATTCTCCCAAGGGCTCAGAAGCGGCGTTGTGCACACAGTGAGCGCCCAATAAGTCATAATTAATTCTCCCCAGGGCTCAGAAGCAGCGTTGTGCACACAGTGAGCGCCCAATAAGTCATAATTAATTCTCCCCAGGGCTCAGAAGCAGGGTTCTGCACACAGTGGACGCCCTATAAGTAATGATTAATTCTCTCCAGGGCTCAGAAGCAGCGTTGTGCACACAGTGAGCGCCCAATAAGTCATAATTAATTCTCCCCAGGGCTCAGAAGCAGGGTTGTGCACACAGTGAGCGCCCAATAAGTCATAATTAATTCTCCCCAGGGCCCAGAAGCAGGGTTGTGCACACAGTGGACGCCCTATAAGTAATGATTAATTCTCCCCAGGGCTCAGAAGCAGCGTTGTGCACACAGTGAGCGCCCAATAAGTCACAATTAATTCTCTCCAGGGCTCAGAAGCAGCGTTGTGCACACAGTGAGCGCCCAATAAGTCACAATTAATTCTCCCCAGGGCCCAGAAGCAGGGTTGTGCACACAGTGGACGCCCAATAAGTAATAATTAATTCTCCCAGGGCTCAGAAGCAGCGTTGTGCACACAGTGAGCGCCCAATAAGTCACAATTAATTCTCCCCAGGGCCCAGAAGCAGGGTTGTGCACACAGTGGACGCCCAATAAGTAATAATTAATTCTCCCAGGGCTCAGAAGCAGCGTTGTGCACACAGTGAGCGCCCAATAAGTCATAATTAATTCTCCCCAGGGCTCAGAAGCAGGGTTGTGCACACAGTGGACGCCCTATAAGTAATGATTAATTCTCCCCAGGGCTCAGAAGCAGCGTTGTGCACACAGTGAGCGCCCAATAAGTCATAATTAATTCTCCCCAGGGCTCAGAAGCAGGGTTGTGCACACAGTGGGCGCCCAATAAGTAATGATTAATTCTCCCAAGGGCTCAGAAGCAGCGTTGTGCACACAGTGAGCGCCCAATAAGTCACAATTAATTCTCCCCAGGGCTCAGAAGCAGGGTTGTGCACACAGTGGACGCCCTATAAGTAATGATTAATTCTCCCAAGGGCTCAGAAGCGGCGTTGTGCACACAGTGAGCACCCAATAAGTCACAATTAATTCTCCCCAGGGCTCAGAAGCAGGGTTGTGCACACAGTGGACGCCCAATAAGTAATGATTAATTCCCCCAAGGGCTCAGAAGCAGCGTTGTGCACACAGTGAGCGCCCAATAAGTCACAATTAATTCTCCCCAGGGCTCAGAAGCAGGGTTGTGCACACAGTGGACGCCCTATAAGTAATGATTAATTCTCCCAGGGCTCAGAAGCAGCGTTGTGCACACAGTGAGCACCCAATAAGTCACAATTAATTCTCCCCAGGGCTCAGAAGCAGGGTTGTGCACACAGTGAGCGCCCAATAAGTCATAATTAATTCTCCCCAGGGCTCAGAAGCAGGGTTGTGCACACGGTGGGCGCCCAATAAGTAACGATTAATTCTCCCAAGGGCTCAGAAGCGGCGTTGTGCACACAGCGAGCACCCCATAAGTAATGATTAATTCTCCCAAGGGCTCAGAACCAGCGTTGTGCACACAGTGAGCGCCCAATAAGTCATAATTAATTCTCCCCAGGGCTCAGAAGCAGCGTTGTGCACATAGTGGGTGCCCAAAAAGTAATGATTAATTCTCCCAAGGGCTCAGAAGCGGCGTTGTGCACACAGTGAGCGCCCAATAAATCACAATTAATTCTCCCCAGGGCTCAAAAGCAGCGTTGTGCACACAGTGGGCGCCCAAAAAGTAATGATTAATTCTCCCAAGGGCTCAGAACCAGCGTTGTGCACACAGTGAGCACCCAATAAGTCACAATTAATTCTCCCCAGGGCTCAGACGCAGGGTTGTGCACACAGTGGGTGCCCAATAAGTAACGATTAATTCCCTCAAGGGCTCAGAAGCAGCGTTGTGCACACTGTGAGCGCCCAATTAGTAACGACTGATTCTCCCCAGGGCTCAGAAGCAGCGTTGTGCACACAGTGGGCGCCCAATAAGTCATGACTGATTCTCCCAAGGGCTCAGAAGCAAGGCTGTGCACACAGTGGGCGCCCAATAAGTAACGACTGATTGTCCCAAGGGCTCAGAAGCAGCGTTGTGCACACAGTGGGCGCCCAATAAGTAACGATTGATCGTCCCAAGGGCTCAGAAGCAGCGTTGTGCACACTGTGGGCGCCCAGTAAGTCATGACTGATTCTCCCAAGGACTCAGAAGCAAGGCTGTGCACACAGTGGGCGCCCAATAAGTAACGACTGATTGTCCCAAGGGCTCAGAAGCAACGTTATGCACACAGTGGGCGCCCAATAAGTCATGACTGATTCTCCCCAGGGCTCAGAAGCAAGGCTGTGCACACAGTGGGCGCCCAGTAAGTAACGACTGATTGTCCCAAGGGCTCAGAAGCAGCGTTGTGCGCACAATGGGCGCCCAATAAGTAACGATTAATCCTCCCAAGGGCTCAGAAGCAGCGTTGTGCGCACAGTGGGCGCCCAATAAGTAACGACTGATTGTCCCAAGGGCTCAGAAGCAGCGTTGTGCGCACTGTGAGCGCCCAGTAAGTAATGATTGATCGTCCCAAGGGCTCAGAAGCAGCGTTGTGCACACAGTGGGCGCCCAATAAGTAACGATTGATTGTCCCAAGGGCTCAGAAGCAGCGTTGTGCACACAGTGGGCGCCCAATAAGTAACGATTAATCCTCCCAAGGGCTCAGAAGCAGCGTTGTGCACACAGTGGGCGCCCAATAAGTAACGATTAATCCTCCCAAGGGCTCAGAAGGAGCGTTATGCACACAGTGGGCACCCAATAAGTAATGATTAATCCTCCCAAGGGCTCAGAAGCAAGGCTGTGCACACAGTGGGTGCCCAATAAGTAACGATTGATTGTCCCAAGGGCTCAGAAGCGGCGTTGTGCACACAGTGGGCGCCCAATAAGTAACGATTAATCCTCCCAAGGGCTCAGAAGCAAGGCTGTGCACACAGTGGGCGCCCAATAAGTAACGATTAATCGTCCCAAGGGCTCAGAAGCAGCGTTGTGCACACAGTGGGCGCCCAATAAGTAACGATTAATCCTCCCAAGGGCTCAGAAGCAGCATTGTGCACACAGTGGGCGCCCAATAAGTAACGATTAATCCTCCCAAGGGCTCAGAAGCAGCGTTATGCACACTGTGGGTGCCCAATAAGTCATGACTGATTCTCCCCAGGGCTCCGAAGCAAGGCTGTGCACACAGTGGGCGCCCAATAAGTAACGACTGATCGTCCCCAGGGCTCAGAAGCAGCGTTGTGCACACAGTGGGCGCCCAATAAGTAACGATTAATCCTCCCAAGGGCTCAGAAGCAGCATTGTGCACACAGTGGGCGCCCAATAAGTAACGATTAATCCTCCCAAGGGCTCAGAAGCAGCATTGTGCACACAGTGGGCGCCCAATAAGTAACGACTGGTCGTCCCAAGGGCTCAGAAGCAGCGTTGTGCACACAGTGGGCGCCCAATAAGTAAAGATTAATCCTCCCAAGGGCTCAGAAGCAGCGTTGTGCGCCCAGCGGGCGCCCAATAAGTAACGATTAATCCTCCCAAGGGCTCAGAAGCAGCGTTGTGCACACAGTGGGCGCCCAATAAGTAACGATTGATTGTCCCAAGGGCTCAGAAGCAGCGTTGTGCACACAGTGGGCGCCCAATAAGTAATGATTAATCCTCCCAAGGGCTCAGAAGCAGCGTTGTGCGCCCAGTGGGCGCCCAGTAAGTAACGATTGATCGTCCCAAGGGCTCAGAAGCAAGGCTGTGCACACAGTGGGCACCCAATAAGTAACGATTGATTGTCCCAAGGGCTCAGAAGCAGCGTTGTGCACACAGTGGGCGCCCAATAAGTAACGATTGATCGTCCCAAGGGCTCAGAAGCAGCGTTGTGCGCCCAGTGGGCGCCCAGTAAGTAACGATTGATCGTCCCAAGGGCTCAGAAGCAAGGCTGTGCACACAGTGGGCGCCCAATAAGTAACGACTGATTGCCCCAAGGGCTCAGAAGCAACGTTATGCACACAGTGGGCGCCCAATAAGTCATGACTGATTCTCCCCAGGGCTCAGAAGCAAGGCTGTGCACACAGTGGGCGCCCAATAAGTAACGATTAATCCTCCCAAGGGCTCAGAAGCAGCGTTGTGCACACTGTGGGCGCCCAATAAGTAACGATTAATCCTCCCAAGGGCTCAGAAGGAGCGTTATGCACACAGTGGGCACCCAATAAGTAACGATTAATCCTCCCAAGGGCTCCGAAGCAAGGCTGTGCACACAGTGGGCGCCCAATAAGTAACGATTGATTGTCCCAAGGGCTCAGAAGCGGCGTTGTGCACAGTGGGCGCCCAATAAGTAACGATTAATCCTCCCAAGGGCTCAGAAGCAGCGTTGTGCACACTGTGGGCGCCCAATAAGTAACAATTAATCCTCCCAAGGGCTCAGAAGCAGCGTTGTGCACACTGTGGGCGCCCAGTAAGTAACGATTAATCCTCCCCAGGGCTCAGAAGCAGCGTTGTGCACACAGTGGGCGCCCAATAAGTAACGATTAATCCTCCCCAGGGCTCAGAAGCAGCGTTGTGCACACAGTGGGCGCCCAATAAGTGACGACCGATCCTCCCCAGGGCTCCGAAGGCACCCCCTCGGAGGCCCGGACCAGGGAAGTGACTGGGCCAAGGTCACCCCGCAGGCCGGGGACACTCACCGGCCTCTGGCTGGGCGGGAAAGGGAGCCGCGCATGCGCGCCGGGCAGGAGACGGACACACGCGCGCGCGCATGCGCAGGAGCTCTCCCTCCAGCCCCGGCCGGGGGCGGGGTACGGAGGCGCGCACGCGCATTTTGCGCGACGTGGGCGTGGCCGGCAGAGAGGGCGGGGAACGGAGCTGCGCATGCGTGTCGGGCAGGGCGCGCGCTCCCCCCAGCCCCTGCTGGGGGCGTGGCCAGCAGAAGGGGCAGGGAACGGAGGCGCGCATGCGCGTTGGGCGGGGCGCGCGCGGCCCACGATCCGTTAGCCTCGCCCAGGGGCGGGGCCTCCCGCGGCGCGCCTGCGCGTGCATTCGGCACCACGCGCACGCGCGTGCATTCGGCACCACGCGCACGCGCGTGCATTCGGCACCACGCGCACGCGCGTGCATTCGGCACCACGCGCATGCGCGTGCATTCGGCACCACGCGCATGCGCGTGCATTCGGCACCACGCGCATGCGCGTGCATTCGGCACCACGCGCATGCGCGCTCTCCGCCCTCCCCTCCCTCAATCGCTCTTCTGAGGGGCACTGGTGGTGCTGCTGCGAAGCCTGCATCAAATACTGATTTTATTAGTAATTAATAATAATAATGGCATCTGTTAGGCGCTTAATATGTGTCAAGGACTGTTCTAAGCGCCGGGGGAGATACGAGGTGAAAAGGTTGTCCCCCGTGGGGCTCGCAGTCTTCATCCCCATTTTCCAGATGAGGGAACTGAGGCCCAGAGAATCAATCAATCAATCAATCAATCAATCGTATTTATTGAGCGCTTACTATGTGCAGAGCACTGTACTAAGCGCTTGGGAAGTACAAATTGGCAACACATAGAGACAGTCCCTACCCAACAGTGGGCTCACAGTCTAAAAGGGGGGGACAGAGAACAGAACCAAACATACCAACAAAATAAAATAAAATAAATAGGATAGAAATGTACAAGTAAAATAAATAAATAGATAAATAAATAAATAAATAAATAAATAAATAAATAAATAGAGTAATAAATATGAAAATAGAGAAGTGAAGTGACTCGCCCAAGGTCACACCCAGCAGACGAGAGGGCGTGTCGGGATTAGAACCCATCACCTTTTGACTTCCAGGCCCGGGCTCTACCCCCTCAGCCACGCCGCTTCAAGGAAAGGTGATAATTTACTCAGCACCGAAAATATAATAATAATAATAATAATGTTGGTATTTGTTAAGCACCTACTCTGTGCCAACCACTGTTCTAACCTCTGGAGGAGATACACAGTCATCAGGTTGTCCCACGTGGGGCCCAGTTTTAGTCCCCATTTTCCAGATGAGGGAACTGAGGCCCAGAGGAGTGAGGTGACTCGCCCAAGGTCACACCCAGCAGACGAGAGGGCGTGGCTGGATTAGAACCCATGACCTTCGGACTTCCAGGCCCAGGCTGTACCCCCTCAGCCACGCCACTTCGGGAAAAGGTGATAATTTACTCAGCGCCGAAAATATAATAATAATAATAATAATGTTGGTATTTGTTAAGCACCTACTATGTGCCAAGCACTGTTCTAACCACTGGAGGAGATACACAGTCATCAGGTTGTCCCACGTGGGGCCCAGTTTTAATCCCCATTTTCCAGATGAGGGAACTGAGGCCCAGAGAAGTGAGGTGACTCGCCCAAGGTCACACACAGCAGGCGAGAGGCCGTGCCTGAGCCACACCACTTCAACAAATGGTGATATTTATTCAGTGCCTAAAATAATTAATAATAATAATAATAATAATAATGGCATTTGTTAAGTGCTTACTATTTGGCAAGCACTGTTCTAAGCCTGGGGTAGATACAAGGTAATAATAATGGTATTTTTGAAGCGCTTACTATGTGCCAAGCACTGCTCTAAGCACTGGGGGAGATATGAGATAATGAGGTTGTCCCCCGTGGGGCTCACAGTCTTTATTCCCCTTTTACAGAGGAGGGAGCTGAGGCCCAGAGAAGTGAAGTGACTCATCCAAGGTCACACAACTAAGTGACGGATCAGGGATTAGAACGCGGCGCCTGTTTTCTGTCTGGTCCCCGCTGGGCCACAAAGTGCAGCGCATTGTGAAGTGCACAAAAAGATTTTTCCCCAGGTGCAGGACCCGTCCCTTTACAGCCAGAGGGTTTTGGGTTTTTTTTCAGTGGCATTTATTAAGCACTTACTATGTGCAAAGCACTGTTCTAAGCACTCAGGGGGGATACAAGGTGATCAGGTTGTCCCACGGGGGGCTCACGGTCTTCATCCCCATTTTCCAGATGAGGTCACTGAAGCACAGAGAAGCTAAGTGACTTGCCCAAAGTCACACAGCTGACAAGAGGCGACAGGTGTTGACAGGGGTTCTCAACATAGCGTCAGAGGCAGTTTCAGCCTTTTTAGCCAGAACTCTATGTTTTTTCAGTCTTTCTGCTCTGTCTATCCACCTCCCCTGGAAAAGCCTAAATGATTCTTAAGTCAGAAACCTTATCCGTTGATGGTATCACTCCAGTAGATAGCCCTCTAATTGAATAATAATAATGATGGCGTTTGTTAAGCGCTTACTATGTGCCATATGTGCCAAGCACTGTTCTAGGCACTGGGGAGGATACAGTAATGATCAGGTTGCCCCCCATGGGGCTCACAGTCTTCATCCACCTAAAACTCAACATGTCCAAGTTTATCCTTTCCTGCCTTAACTCAGCCCTCTCTTCTGCCAGACAAAACTATTTCTCCTCCCTTATTGACACCCATGCCCATCACCCCCGCCAGCTCTTCCGTACATTCAACTCCCTTCTCAGGCCCCCGGTTCCTCCCCCTCCTCCTTCCCTCACCCCCAACGATCTGGCCTCCTACTTCATTAACAAAATTAAATCCATCAGGTCCGACCTCCCCAAAGTCTCTTCCCCCCCTTTCTCCAACCCCCCGGCTCTCAACATTCTCTGCTACTCTCCCATCCTTCCCAGTGGTATCCTCAGAGGAACTCTCCTCCCTCCTCTCAAGTGCTACTCCGGCCACCTGTGCTTCTGACCCCATTCCCTCTCATCTTATGAAATCTCTCGCTCCATCCCTTCTCCCCTCCTTAACTTCCATCTTCAACCGCTCACTCTCCACTGGTTCCTTCCCCTCTGCCTTCAAACATGCCCATGTCTCTCCCATCCTAAAAAAACCCTCTCTTGACCCCACCTCACCTTCTAGTTATCGTCCCATATCCCTCCTACCATTCCTTTCCAAACTCCTTGAACGAGTTGTCTACACGCGCTGCCTAGAATTCCTCAACAACAACTCTCTCCTCGACCCCCTCCAGTCTGGCTTCCGTCCCCTTCATTCCACGGAAACTGCGCTCTCAAAGGTCACCAATGACCTCCTGCTTGCCAAATCCAACGGCTCATACTCTGTCCTAATCCTCCTCGACCTCTCAGCTGCCTTTGACACTGTGGACCACCCCCTTCTCCTCAACACGTTATCTGACCTTGGCTTCACAGACTCCGTCCTCTCCTGGTTCTCCTCTTATCTCTCCGGTCGTTGTTTCTCAGTCTCTTTTGCAGGCTCCTCCTCCCCCTCCCATCCTCTTACTGTGGGAGTTCCCCAAGGTTCAGTGCTTGGTCCCCTTCTGTTCTCAATCTACACTCACTCCCTTGGTGACCTCATTCGCTCCCACGGCTTCAACTATCACCTCTACGCTGATGACACCCAGATCTACATCTCTGCCCCTGCTCTCTCCCCCTCCCTCCAGGCTCGCATCTCCTCCTGCCTTCAGGACATCTCCATCTGGATGTCCGCCCACCACCTAAAGCTCAACATGTCGAAGACTGAGCTCCTTGTCTTCCCTCCCAAACCTTGTCCTCTCCCTGACTTTCCCATCTCTGTTGACGGCACTACCATCCTTCCCGTCTCACAAGCCCGCAACCTTGGTGTCATCCTCGACTCCGCTCTCTCATTCACCCCTCACATCCAAGCCGTCACCAAAACCTGCCGGTCTCAGCTCCGCAACATTGCCAAGATCCGCCCTTTCCTCTCCATCCAAACCGCTACCCTGCTAATTCAAGCTCTCATCCTATCCCGTCTGGACTACTGCACTAGCCTTCTCTCTGATCTCCCATCCTCGTGTCTCTCTCCACTTCAATCCATACTTCATGCTGCTGCCCGGATTATCTTTGTCCAGAAACGCTCTGGACATATCACTCCCCTCCTCAAAAACCTCCAATGGCTACCAATCAATCTGCGCATCAGGCAGAAACTCCTCACCCTGGGCTTCAAGGCTGTCCATCACCTCGCCCCCTCCTACCTCACCTCCCTTCTCTCCTTCTACTGCCCAGCCCGCACCCTCCGCTCCTCCACCACTAATCTCCTCACTGTACCTCGCTCTCGCCTGTCCCGCCATCGACCCCCGGCCCACGTCATCCCCCGGGCCTGGAATGCCCTCCCTCTGCCCATCCGCCAAGCTAGCTCTCTTCCTTCCTTCAAGGCCCTGCTGAGAGCTCACCTCCTCCAGGAGGCCTTCCCAGACTGAGCCCCTTCTTTCCTCTCCCCCTCGTCCCCCTCTCCATCCCCCCGCCTTACCGCCTTCCCCTCCCCACAGCACCTGTATATATGTATATATGGTTGTACATATTTATTACTCTGTTTATTTATTTATTTATTTATTTTACTTGTACATTTCTATCCTACTTATTTTATTTTGTTGGTATGTTTGGTTCTGTTCTCTGTCTCCCCCTTTTAGACTGTGAGCCCACTATCGGGTAGGGACTGTCTCTATGTGATGCCAATTTGTACTTCCCAAGCGCTTAGTACAGTGCTCTGCACATAGTAAGCGCTCAATAAATACGATTGATTGATTGATTGATTGAACTCCTTGTCTTCCCTCCCAAACCCTGCCCTCTCCCTGACTTTCCCATCACTGTAGACGGCACTACCATCCTTCCCGTCTCACAAGCCCGCAACCTTGGTGTCATCCTCGACTCCGCTCTCTCATTCACCCCTCACATCCGAGTCGTCACCAAAACCTGCCGGTCTCAGCTCCGCAACATTGCCAAGATCCGCCCTTTCCTCTCCATCCCAACGGCTACCCTGCTCGTTCAAGCTCTCATCCTATCCCGTCTGGACTACTCCTCTCCGATCTCCCATCCTCGTGTCTCTCCCCACTTCAATCCACACTTCACGCCTCTGCCTGGATTGTCTTTGTCCAGAAACGCTCTGGGCATATCACTCCCCTCCTCAAAAATCTCCAGTGGCTACCAATCAATCTGCGCATCAGGCAGAAACTCCTCACCCTGGGCTTCAAGGCTGTCCATCCCGTCGCCCCCTCCTCCCTCACCTCCCTTCTCTCCTTCTCCAGCCCAGCCCGCACCCTCCGCTCCTCCGCCGCTAATCTCCTCACCGTTAGGCCTCGTTCTTGCCTGTCCCACCGTCGACCCCCGCCCCATGTCATCCCCCTGGCCTGGAATGCCCTCCCTCCCCACATCCGCCAAGCTCGCTCCCTTCCTCCCTTCAAGGCCCTCCTCAGAGCTCACCTCCTCCAGGAGGCCTTCCCACACTGAGCCCCCTCCTTCCTCTCCCCCTCGTCCCCCTCTCCATCCCCACCGTCTTACCTCCTTACCTTCCTGACAGCACCTGTATATATGTATATATGTTTGTACATATTTAGTACTCTATTTTACTTGTACATATCTATTCTATTTATTTTATTTTGTTAATATGTTTGGTTTTGTTCTCTGTCTCCCCCTTCTAGACTGTGAGCCCACTGTTGGGTAGGGACCGTCTCTATGTGTTGCCAACTTGTACTTCCCAAGCGCTTAGTACAGTGCTCTGCACATAGTAAGTGCTCAATAAATATGATTGATTGATTGATTGATTGATTGACCGTCTTACCTCCTTCCCTTCCCGACAGCACCTGTATATATGTTTGTACATATTTATTACTCTATTTATGTATTTATTTATTTTACTTGTACATGTCTATTCTATTTATTTTATTTTGTTAATATGTTTGGTTTTGTTCTCTGTCTCCCCTCCTTGTAGACTGTGAGCCCACTGTTGGGTAGGGACCGTCTCTATGTGTTGCCAACTTGTACTTCCCAAGCGCTTAGTACAGTGCTCTGCACATAGTAAGCACTCAATAAATACGATTGATTGATGATTGATCCCCCTTTTCCAGATGAGGGAACTGAGGCCCAGAGAAGTGAAGTGACTTGCCCAAAGTCACACAGCTGACAAGCGGCGGAGCCTGGATTAGAACCCAAGACCTCCGACTACCAAGCCAGGCTCTTTCCACAAGCCATACCGCTGAAGAGCCGGGACTAGAACCCAAGCCTTCCGATTCACAGAGCCACACTCTTTCCACTGGCCGTATCAATCAATCAATCATTGAGCACTTACTGTGTGCAGAGCACTGTATTAAATGCTTGGGGGAATAATAATGATGGGATTTGTTAAGCGCTTACTATGTGCCGAGCACTGTTCTAAGCACTGGAGCAGACACAGGGTAAGCAGGTTGTCCCACGTGGGGCTCGCGCTTTTAATTCCCATTTTCCAGATGAGGTAACCGAGGCCCAGAGAAGTGAAGTGACACGCCCAAGGTCACACAGCTGACGTGACAGAGGCGGGATGACAGTAGAACAGTGGATAGAGGAAGGGGAAACCCTAGACCCTGAGAAGGGTGCTCTCATTTTAGGATGGTTCATTCTGGGGGTTCCGTAGGGGCCGTTATGGATGGTAATAAGCGCTTAGTTGATCAAGCGCTTAGTACAGTGCTCTGCACACAGTAAGCGCTCAATAAATACGATTGATTGATTGATTAATAATAATAATAATAATGATGATGATGGCATTTATTAAGCACTTACTATGTGCAAAGCACCGTTCTAAGCGCTGGGGAGGTTACATACAAGGTGATCAGGTTGTCCAGTGGGGGGCTCCCAGTCTTAACCCCCATTTTCCAGATGAGGTCACTGAGGCACAGAGAAGTTAAGTGACTCACCCAAAGTCACACAGCTGACAGTGGGAGGAACCGGGATTTGAACCCATGACCTCTGACTCCCAAGCCCGGGCTCTTTCCACTGAGCCACGCTGCTTCTAAATAATGATGGTATTTGTTAAGCACTTACTATGTGCCAAGCACCGTTCTAAGCGCTGCGGTAGATACAAGGTCATCAGGTTGTAGGATGGGGATGAAGACTGTGAGCCCCCCGTGGGATAACCTGATCACCTTGTGACCTCCCCAGCGCTTAGAGCAGTGCTTTGCACCTAGTAAGCGCTTAATAAATGCCATTATTATGATATTATTATTATTAAAAGCAGCCCCGGGGAAGGCCAAGGGCAGTCCGGCCTGGTCCGGGTGGACCGGGGAAAAGCCCAGGGGGCCGGCCTCCTGAGATTCGAACGGGGTTCCACCCCAGCCCTTGATGCCATCATCGTTCTATTTATTTTATTTTGTTAATATGTTTTGTTTTGTTGTCTGTCTCCCCCTTCTAGACCGTGAGCCCGCTGTTGGGTAGAGACCATCTCTATATGTTGCCAACTTGGACTTCCCGAGCGCTTAGTACAGTGCTCTGCACACAGCAAGCGCTCAATAAATACGATTGAATGAAAGGTTGTCCCACGTGGGGCTCACAGTCTTCATCCCCATATTACAGATGAGGGAACTGAGGCCCAGAGAAGTAAAATGACTCACCCAAGGTCACACAGCTGACAAGTGGCAGAGTCGGGGTTAGAGCCCGTGACCTCTGACTCCCAAACCCGGGCTCTTTCCACTGAACCACGCTGCTTCCCATGACAAATGGGAATGATGAATGATGGTAGCTATCGTTCATTTACTCTGAGTAGAAAATAATAGCCTTAATTGATTGTTCTCCAATTGGAGGACACGCGTGGTTTAACTGAAGCTCTTTGAGCTATTTGCGTCGTGAAGGACAATTTGCGACGTTTGATCGATATTGTTATTCATTCATTCATTCGTATGTATTGAGCACTTTCTGCACTGTACTAAGCGCTTGGGAAGTACAAGTTGGCAACATATAGAGACGGTCCCTACCCGACAATGGGCCCACAGTCTAGAAGGGGGAGACGGACGACAAAACAAAACATGTGGACAGGTGTCAAGTCGTCAGAACAAATAGAAATAAAGCTAGATGCACATTATTAATAAAATAGAATAGTAAATATGGACAAGTAAAATAAATAGAGTAATAAATCTTTACAAATATATATACAGGTGCTGTGGGGAGGGGAAGGAGGCTGGACTGAGGGGATGGGGAGGAGGAGAGGAAAAAGGGGGCTCAGTCTGGGAAGGCTCTGTCAGTATCTGACCACAATCAGTTGATCATATTTATTGAGCACTTACTGTGTGTAGAGAACTGCTTGGGAAAGTACGGTATAACAGAGTTGGAAGATACATTCCCAGCCCACACTGAGCTCACCTGCAGCCCCATTTTCATTTTAACAATTCTCTTCCCGATTGTTTTCCCATTATAATAGCTTAAAAAGTAAGGTGTATAAAAATTGTCAGCTCGATCCTTCGTCACGGACTTTCCATTCGAGGAAGATACGTCGGCGTTAAAACTGGATTACAACCTTTTTTTGAGGTGTTAACTCAAACTTCCGGGAGAGAGTTACGGTAAAGTTGTGGGAAGACAGTTCGGAGGGGATTTAAAAATGTGTTGTCCCCATTGAGGAGATTTACCATAACCAAAGTGGTGACAAAAATCATACACAATACCTCATCGGAAGGATGTGCTGTAATAGCGTATCGGACTCCGTCAGTCATTTAAGGTATTTGACCAAACAGTAGTGTTAAATCTTGAATTAAAAATAAGTGACCTTTTGTAAAAACCAGGGAAGATTTCACAGGTAGGAAAACATGCAGTTTTGGAGGGAAGGGAGAGAATGAGGAGCAGGAGTAGACTTTCAGAGCAGAAACCTTTATGGACGGGAAATCTGAGGTCCAGGCCGGTTCAGAGTTCTTCCTCCGGACACACCACATGGGTCTAAAAGTGAGAAACACCCAATTGGAAAGCGATTTTACCTGTTGGAAGTTGTCTCACCGACTCAGATTTGTGGAATTTCCGGGTGTGATACAGTCCTCTAACCCACTGTGACATTTCTAGACTGTGAGCCCACTGTTGGGTAGGGACCGTCTCTATATGTCGCCAACTTGTACTTCCCAGGCTCTTAGTCCAGTGCTCTGCACACAGTAAGCGCTCAATAAATACGATTGAATGAATGAATGAATGCCTTCCCCGGCTTGGAATTTTTCCCGAATGAGGGGAAAAGTCCGGTAGCTCTCAGAGACCACGTGAACCCAACTGGATTTGGTTTCCGGTTGGTTCCACCCAGACCCGCTGACTTTTCTAAGTCGGCATGGGTCATCAGCTTCGCCCTCAATTTTCAAGTCAAAATATCCAGAAGATAGTCACTCCCCATTCCCAGCCACCACATTATATCTCCTAGATCCTCCCGGCAGCACGCTGGCTCTTCCCAAGAGACCAAGGTGTAGACTAGCTCTCCCATCTGTAATTCAGCCGAGGAATATAGGAGGTCAAATGAAAACTCCGTTCCCAAAATACCTCCAAAGCGTCTACTCTCCACACAGCCCCGATTCCCAGCCAGCTACAGCCGCCGTGGAAATCTTGACGAGTCAAAATGACTCCTTCCTTCCAGAAAAGCGGTAGAAATACGTTCTAGTCGCACGGATTGGAAGAAATGCTGTAGGTTATCTTAAAAAAGTCAACTATTTTCAAACAGTTCATGCTGTTGGAAGAAGCTCTCTTGAAGTAGCAAATTGTTTTTCAATAGCCAAAGACCTTCGTAAATCGGCAGTACGGTTTTCCTCTAATGCAGATGTGGGGTTCTTGTAAATTTGCCCGCTGCCTACTCGGTACTGTGGACTGGGATAGAACCAGAAAGAAATCCACCTGCTTAAAATATTAAATGTACTTTAATTCACTTGTGCTTATTGTTTGTAGTAATATCCATGCCCTCAAGTAGAGAAAGATGCCCATTTAGAATGCTTTTAAATTGAATATTTTTCCCTGGGTATAATGCTTTGTTGATGGGAAAGTGCACAGTAAGTCAAAAGGCGGTGGAAATCTTGAAAGACTGAGAGGTTATGTCACAATAATAAAAGCAATAATAATAATACAAGTTAAGCGCTTACTATGTGCCAAGCACTGTTCTAAGCATTTGGGGAGATACAGGGTAATCAGGTAGGACACAGTCCCTTTCCTACATGGGACTCACAGTCTAAATAAGAAGGATATCATGGATTAGAAGGTGTTTTCATGGCTCCTGGAATGTGTACTTGGTTTTCGGCAAAAATTTCCCAGTAAGAACCCACCAAAACTATTGTTTGGGCACTAAAGGACTGGAAATGGTTGGAAGAGGGCTGAGCAGGTGGTCGACAAAGGAGGTGCGACGCTCTGCTAAGGTCAAGATGGGGAATTTTTTCCTAATTGACGGCAGAATGGGGCGTAGCGCTTCCCGAACTACCGTTGGGGTACTCTGAGACCCCAACGTTTTAGGTGTGTCGTCCGGCCGCGGTGTCGTGGCTAAACGCTCATCCTTACCTGTCCCCCGCGCTCCGGCTGTGCTGACCCCTGTGATTTCCCCAGATGAGGGAAACTCAACCGCCTGATTTGTGCAACTGGGAGACTGCACCGCGATATCTTGTTCTGAAGGTACGTTTGGGCATTTTGTTGATAATAATAATGATGGCATTTATTAAGCGCTTACTACGTGCCAAGCACCGTTCTAAGCGCTGGGGAGGTTACAAGGTGATCAGGTTGTCCCAAGGGGGGCTCACAGTCTTCATCCCCATTTTGCAGGTGAGGTAACTGAGGCGCAGAGAAGTGAAGTGACTTGTCCAAAGTCACACAGCTGACAATTGGTGGAGCCGGGATTTGAACCCATGACCTCTCCGTGCTCTTTCCCCTGAGCCACACTGCTTCTCTTGTTGATTTGACAAGTTCATTACTTTCTGGGCACAACTGCCGGCATTCTAACAATGCTTTAGTTCATTAATATTCATTCAGTCGTATTTATTGAACACTTATTGTGTGCAGAGCACTGTACTATGTGCTTGCACTGTACTAAGCACTTAATAATAATAATAATAATAATAATAGTGGTATTTGTTCAGGGCTTACTATGTGCCAAGCACTGGTCTAATAATAATAATGTTGGTATTTGTTAAGCACTTACTATGTGCCAAACTGTTCTAAGTGCTGGGGGGGATACAAGGTAATCAAGGTTGTCCCTTGTGGAGCTCACAGCCTTCATCCCCATTTTCCAGATAAGGGAACTGAGGCACAGAGAAGTGAAGTGACTCACCCAATGTCACACGGCTGACGAGCGGCAGAGCCGGGATCAGAACCCACGACCTCGGATTCCCAAGCCCGGGCTCTTGCCGCTGAGCCACGCTGCTTCTCCGAGCGTTGGGATAGATCCAAGGTGATCAGGTTGTCCCGCTTGGGGCTCACGGCCTTCGTCCCCGTTTTCCAGATGAGGGAACCGAAGCCCAGAGAAGTGAAGTGACTCGCCCAGAGTCTCACGGCTGACGAGCGGCGGAGTCGGGATTAGAACCCACGACCTCGGACTCCCAAGCCTGGGCTCTTTCCGCTGAGCCACGCTGTTTCTCAGTTTAAGAAATTGAGACTAAGGGACTCGGCGCCTAGGTTGCATGTTTGCGTTCGGTAATAATAATAATAATGATGGCATTTATTAAGCACTTACCATGTGCAAAGCACTGTTCTAGCGTGCCATGTCTTCTATTTACTCAGTCGATCGTGTTTATTGAATCTGTACTATGTGCAGAGCACTGTACTAAGCACTTGGAAGAGGATAGAATAACAATAGGCAGACACAGTCCCTGCCCACAGCAAGCTTACGGTCTCTTTTTTCTTTAATGGTCTTTTTAGATTGGGAGTTCTGAGGATTGAACATATGCAATTAAGAATAAATAGAAGGAAAGGGTCGGGAAAGGCAGAAGGAAGAGTCTGGCCAGTGACATCAGCAACTAATTTATGAGATATAATAATAATAATAATAATAATAATGATAATGGCATTTGTTAAGCACTTACTACATGCAAAGCACGGTTCTAAGCGCTGGGGAGGATACAAGGTGATCAGGCTGTCCCACGGGGGGTTGACGGTCTTCCTCCCCATTTTACAGATGAGGCCCAGAGAAGCGAAGTGACTCGCCCAGGGTCACACAGCTGACGAGGGGCAGCGCCAGGATTAGAACCCACGACCTCCGACTCCCAAGGCCGGGCTCTTTCTGCTGAGCCACACTGCTTCCGCAGTAAAGACCGTTGGTGATGATAAATTAGACAGGACCCAATGTTTGCCCCATGTGGGACTCAGAGCCTAAAGGGGGAATGAGACCGCGTATTTAACTTCCATTTTGCAGGAGGAAATGGTTGTGCAAAGAATTACTGGACTCTCTCAATGTCACACTGGCTTTATCTACAGGCCTATACTCCTCTAAACCTCTCCTCTAGTAGCTTGCCCCAGAGGATGTGCTTAATGAATGCCTTTATTGTTATGTTGCATTTAATGCCATTTAAATTCTATGCCTAGCTGTATTCACTCAGTCGTATTTATTGAGCACTTACTGTGTGCAGAGCACTGTACCACTTGTGAGAGGGAGACAAAATAGACCCGGTAAATCCTGAATATTTTTCGGGCGTTTTAACGACCTGACCCTATATAGTTTGATACTTAATGATAATTATGGCACTTGTTCCATCGTATTTGTTGAGCGCTTAATGCGTGCGGAGCACTGTACTAACCGCTTGGAAAGTACAATTCGGCAACCTATAGAGACGGTCCCTACCCCACAGTGGGCTCACGGTCTAGAAGGGGGAGACAGGCAGCCAAACAGAACAAGTAGACAGGTGTCAATACCATCAAAATAAATAGAATTATAGATAATAATAATAATAATGGTATTTGTTAAGCGCTTACGAGGTGCAAAGCACTGGGGAGGTTACAATGTGATCAGGTTGTCCCGTGGGGGGCTCACAGTTTTAATCCTCATTTTTCAGATGAGGTAACTGAGGCCCAGGGAAGTTAAGTGATTTGTCCCACGGGGGGCTCACAGTTTTAATCCCCATTTTCCAGATGGGGTAACTGAAGCCCAGAGAAGTGAAGTGACTTGCCCAAAGTCGCACAGTTGACAGTTGGCGGAGCCGGGATTTGAACCTATGACCTCTGGCTCCAAAGCCCGGGCTCTGTCCACTAAGCCCCGCTGCTTCTCCATATACGTACACATATACACATCTGTGAGTACATATTTATTACTCTATTTATTTATTTATTTATTTATCTTACTTGTCCATTTCTATCCTATTTATTTTATTTTGTTGGTATGTTTGGTTCTGTTCTCTGTCTCCCCCTTTTAGACTGTGAGCCCACTGTTGGGTAGGGACTGTCTCTATGTGTTGCCAATTTGTACTTCCCAAGCGCTTAGTACAGTGCTCTGCACATAGTAAGCGCTCAATAAATACGATTGATTGATTGAGTATAGATACGTGCACATAATTAATAAAATAAATAGAGTAATAAATATGTACAAATAGACACAAGTGCCGTGGGGAGGGGAAGGGGGTAGGGCAGAGGGAGGGGGCGATGGGGAGGGGAGGAGGAGGAGGAGAGGAAAATGGGGGGGCTCAGTCTGGGAAGGCCTCCCGGAGGAGGTGAGCTCTCAGTAGGGCTTTGAAGGGAGGAAGAGAGCTAGCTTGGCGGGTGTGCGGAGGGATTGGGGGCATTCCAGGCTGGGGGAAGGACGTGGGCCGGGGGGTTGACGGCGAGACGGGCGAGAACGAGGCCCGGTGAGGAGGTGAGCAGCGGCAGAGGAGCGGAGTGTGCGGGCTGGGCCGGAGAAGGATCCCCCGGGACTGGTTCCCTTCTCCCGCACTCCCGGGCCCGATTCCTCATTCCCTCCTTCCCCGCATCCCCAGGACTGGCTCCTTAATCCTTCCTCCCCGCATCCCCGGCACTGGTTCCCGTCTCCCGCATTCCCGGCCTGATTTATATTTCCCTCCTTCCCCGCACCCCCGGGACAATCTGATCACCTTGTATTCTCCCCAGCGCTTAGAACAGTGCTTTGCACATAGTAAGCGCTTAACAAATGCCATCATCATCATCAAGAAGAGAAGGGGGGGGTAGGAGGTATTTGTCAAGAGCTTACTCTGTGCCAAGCACCGTTCTAAGCTCTGGGGTAGATACAAGGTAATTAGGTCGGACACAGTCCGTGTCCCACATTGGGCTCACAGTCTTAACCCGTTTTACAGATGAAGTAACTGAGGCACAGAGGAGTTAAGTGACTTGCCCAACGCCGCACAGCAGACAAGTGGCAGAGCTGGGATTAGAATCCAGATCCTTCTGACTCCCGAGACTGTCCTCTGCCCATTAGGCCTCGCCGCTTCTCTGGGAATGGCTACCACTTCACGGTAAGCGCGATGAACCCCTCAGCACAGTGGCAATTCGCGCCATTCACGTGCTGCAGATGGGCATCGCAGATGGGGTTCTGGAAGGTTCATTTGCTATCTAGGAGGAACAGGGGTCTTAGAAAACCTCTGGTTTTACAGACAGTGAGACCCCCGCCAAAACAGCATACTCCAAAACCGTCCGTCTCGCTACAGGACAGGTTAAACCACTGGGGGAAACCCAGTACAGTCCGTTTGAAATGATCGATTTGACAAACAGAAATGTTTCATGTTGCGCTTACTGCCCATAATGGGTCATAACACTGTCCAACTTGAAGGCGGGAGGGTCCGATTCAATGGAATACGGGATTCCTTCTGCCCTCTCCCTGACTTTCCCGTCACTGTAGACGGCACTACCATCCTTCCCGCCTCACGAGCCCTCAACCTCAGTGTCATCATCATCATCAATCGTATTTACTGAGCGCTAACTGTGTGCAGAGCGCTGTACTAAGCGCTTGGGAAGTACAAGTTTGCAAAATATAGAGACAGTCCCTACCCAGCAGTGGGCTCACAGTCTAAAAGGGGGAGACAGAGAACAAAACCAAACATACGAACAAAATAAAATAAATAGAATAGATATGTACAAGTAAAATAAATAAATAAATAGAGTAACAAATATGTGCAAACATATACACATATATACAGGTGCTGTGGGGAAGGGAAGGAGGTAAGATGGGGGGGTTGGAGAGGGGGATGAGGGGGAGAGGATGGGTCATCCTCGACTCCACCCTCTCGTTCACCCCGCACATCCGATCCTTCAACGAAACCTGCGGGTCTCACTTCCACGGCATCGCCGAGATCCGCCCTTCCCTCTCCGTCCAAACCGTTACCTTGCCGGTTCAATCTCTCATCCTATCCCGATTGGATTACTGCGTCGGCCTCCTCTCCGATCTCCCGTCCTCCCGTCTCTCCCCGCTTCAGTCTGTACTTCACTCTGCTGCCTGGATCATCTCTGTATAGAAGTGCTCTGGGCACATCACTCCCCTCCTCAAAAATATCCAGTCGTTGCTTGTCAACCTAGAAATCAAGCAAAAACTCCTCACTCTCGGCTTCAAGGCTGTCCAGCCCCTTGCCCCCACCTACCTCACCCTCCCTTCTCTCCTTCTCCAGCCCAGCCTGCACCCTCCGCTCCCCTGCCGCTAACCTCCTCACTGGGCCTCATTCTCTCCCGTCCCACCATCGACCCCCGGCCCACATCCTTCCCCCGGCCCGGAATGCCCTTCTTCTGCACATCCGCCAAACTAGCTCTCTTTCTTCCCTTCAAAGCCCTACTGAGAGCTCACCTCCTCCAGGAGGCCTTCCCAGACTGAGCCCCCTCTTTCCTCTCCTCCTCCTCCTCCCCCCACCAGCCCTACCTCCTTCCCCTCCCCACAGCTCTTGTATATATTTGTACAGATCTATTACTCTATTTATTTTACTTGTCCATGTTTACTATTCTATTTCTTTTGTTAGTGATGTGCATACAGCTTTGATTCTATTTATTCTGATGGTTTTGACACCTGTACTTATTTTGTTTTGTTGTCTGTCTCCCCCTTCTAGACTGTGAGCCCATTGTTGGGTAGGGACCGTCTCTTACGTGTTGCCGACTTGTACTTCCCAAGCGCTTAGTACAGAGCTCTGCACACAGAAAACACTCAGTAGATATGAATGAATGAATGAATGAATGAATGAATGAATGAATTTTTGGCTTATCCGCTCCGTAGCATTTCGGCCGTGGCCGAAACGGAGTGGCAGGAGACCGGCCTGAGATTCCGGTGGCTCCCGCGGTGGGGGTCACATTCCGCTGTGTATGTGTGGGGGGCTCTCCCCTCCCCTCCCGTCTTGATGGCGCGTCCTCTGTTGTGCCCTAACTTGGTCCAGGCCTCCCCTTCCACCACCCGCTGTGGGTGTTGTCGGTGGCCGGTGCTCCTCGACCCATCTGATATCTCTCTGGCCTCTCCCCGTCCTCCTTCGCCTCCCCCACAGCAATCCACGCAGGATATCACCGCGTTATTGGAATTGGGTGGGGGAAGAGGGGGTGCACAACGCCTCAACCGTCTTACCATGGCCTGCCTCTCCACTCCCCTCGACGCCACTGTTGTCTTGCTTTCAAATTTCTCTCTCGGGAGGCCTGTTGGGAGGGGTTAATGGCAGCATAAAAGGTGTTTGTTGGGCAGGTCTGGTGGAGGAATGGTGCCGGCCTAGCGTCACCGCCCTCGACCTCCTCTCTTAATCCCCCTCACACCAGCCCCACGACCCGTCGCTGCTGTGTGGTTTTGGGCCCTACCGCCGAGACCCCCGTCCCACCGAGGGAACGGAAGGCTGGGGAGAAAGGGCCTGGGGTGGGGAGGACGAGGAGGATTGTGGCAGCTCCATGTTGGGCTCCATCTGTGCAGACGTGACTTGTCGCCAAGAGACGAGTCTCGCCGGGAGACCGGAGGAAAGGGCGCAACTCCCGATCCCTCTAGAAGTGTGAGGAGGGAGGCTGTGGATCGTTAAGCCTGTGTGGTTTTTCGTTCATCCCGTGCACCACAGACCGAGTGCGTTTGGGGCGGGACGCCGGAGGCCAGCATTTGTAGGATGACCTCATCAATTTCCCTGAGGCCCCCCTCGGGGGACGACCTCGTGTGGTGTTTCTGGCAATAGAGAGCTCACCTCCTCCAGCAGGCCTTCCCAGACTGAGCCCCCTCCTTCCTCTCCCCCTCCTCCTCCTCCCCATCCCCCCGCCTTACCTCCTTCCCCTCCCCACAGCACCTGTGTATATGTATATATGTTTGTACGTATTTATTACTCTATTTTACTTGTACATATTTATTCTATTTATTTTATTTTGTTAATATGTTTTGTTTCATTGTCTGTCTCCCCCTTCTAGACTGTGAGCCCGCCGTTGGGTAGGAACCGTCTCTCTATGTTGCCAACTTGTACTTCCCAAGCGCTTAGTACAGTGCTCTGCACACAGTAAGTGCTCAATAAATACGATTGAATGAATGAATGAGTCGGGGGGGAAAGGCGGGCCTTCACCTCCGATTGCCGAGGCCTGTGTGCGTGGGCGGCCGGGGCTGTATGTCTGCGTCCTTCTAGACTGTGAGCCCGCCGTTGGGTAGGGACCGTCTCTATATGTTTCCAACTTGTACATCCCAAGCGCTTAGTACAATGCTCTGCACACAGTAAGCACTCAATGAATACGATTGAATGAAATACGATTGAATGAATGGTGCGGGGACACACGGGCGCATGCCGAGGGGAGGATGCCCGGGCTGCACCTTGACCCCCCCCCCCCGCCCCCTTGGCTCCCTCCTTCCCCGCTTTCCCGGCCCACGCGGCATCCTCCCCACCCCCGGCTTCGTCTCATTGAGTGCTTCCCCCCCGTGCTAGAGGGGGAAAAAACGGTAGGTGGGCTACCTGGATGATCCTGCCAGTAGCATATGCTTGTCTCAAAGATTAAGCCATGCATGCCTACGTACGCACGGCCGGTACAGTAAAAATAATAATAAATAATAATGATGGCATTTGTTAAGTGCTTACTACGTGCAGAGCACTGTTCCAAGCGCTGGGGGCAGGGGGGGGGCGGATACAAGGTGATTAAGTTGTCCCACGTGGGGCTCACAGTCTTAATCCCCATTTTACAGATGAGGTAACTGAGGCTCAGAGAAGTGAAGTGACTTGCCCAAGGTCACACAGCAGACATGCTGAGAATGGCTCATTAAATCAGTTATGGTTCCTTCGGTCGCTCGCCCTCTGTTACTTGGATAACTGTGCTAATTCTAGAGGTAATAGCTGCCGACGAGTGCTGACCCCCTCCGTCCCTTCCAGTCCCTCGGGGCGGCGAGGGTTGCTGGGGGGGCGGAATCCATGCACTTATCAGACCAAAACCAACCCGATTCCCCCCAGCTCTCTTTCTACCCCGATCTCTCTCCCCCTTCTCTACCTCTCCCCTCCAGCTCCTCCCGCCCTTTCCCCTGTCTCCGTCCCTCCTCACCCTCCAGGCCCGTCCGAGTGTGGTGCTGGTGGGGTGGGGTAAGGGTGCATCGGGTGCGCGTGGGGGTGTACGGAGGGGTAGTTTGCAGTTTTGCAGAGTAACGCCACTTTGCATTACTCCAGTATGTGTCCACTTGGCAGTATTTCATCTCCAGAAATCTGCTCTGATGTTTCTACTGCAGTGAAGCCGCCCATCAGAAGTGGCGTGTTTCTGCCCGGGCCCGTGTTATCAATGCTGCCGAGAAAGCCAGTTCAGTGGAATGAGAGCTCACCAAACGCCGTAGCTTTGCGATCATGACCCACGACTTTCTCGTTTACACTGCGCTGGGGTTGCAGAGCAGCTTTCAGACAGAGCAGCTTCATGTATTATCCCGAAGTACTGATTGGGAGCTCTAAGAATGGTATCGCAACTCTTCATCGTCAGTCTAAGATCAATCCACTTGCTGCTCAGCTTAAAAGGCTTGAGGCCAAATACCCCTACTAACTTTCCAAAACGACAGCTGGGTGGAAACTAAGTGGGAAAATTAATCGCAAATGGATCCCTTAGGAAACATCCCCAAGTCTGTTCCACGTTCTACATTCTTACCACAAGATACTAAAATTTCTACTGCAGTGAACTGCCCATCAGAAGTCTTGTCTTTTATATGTGTCATTGTCCATCCATCCTCGTAAGCAAGCCGGGTAAGTGGAATCAGTATTACTGCTGAATCTATTTCATGGGGGCTGTTTCAGACAGCATCATCAAAACCACATCGAATTAATCACTACAAATCACCAGTTTTTGTTTTTACTGTGTGCTGAAGCGTAGGAGCCCACTTAGGTTGAAGGAACCCCCGCAACTCAGGAGTTTAGTCTAGTCTCCCTATACTTCCATTCGGTGTCTGTTTCCAGTACCACGATATGGAATTACGTGTGCACAATCCTGGGCTCGTGGTTTGGCCTCCTGCTGGAGTCCAAACCCCAGCTGTGACTTTCGAGCAAATCCTCTGCATTGAAACTACTCAGAGTGGAATTCCCGAATGAACCCTTCAGCCAACTGCCATCATTCAGGTACATGTACAATAGAATCGCAGCGTTTAAACAAATGTACTCTTAGCTTTCCACTACAGTGTTAAGCCCATTAGAAGTCTAGTCTTCTACATTGGCCTTTCTGTCCAGAAAGCCTGTTAGTATATGGAGAGCCCAAATGAAAGAAGGAACTTTTGTATCATCACCATAGTTAAAAGCTCTCTCCTTTACTCTGTGTGTACTCTGGGATGAGAATACACGGAGGTGCAAGGATCTTGACTGAGTAGCTTAATCCATTATCCCGAAGTATTGATTGGGAGATCTAAGAACGGCATCGCAACTCTTCATCGTTAATCTAGGGTAGGTCAACAATCCACTTGCTGCACGTAGCCTAAAATACTTGAGGCCAAGCCCCCCTACTAACTTGACAAACAGACAGCTGGGTGGAACCTATGTGTGCACATAATCCCAAATGGAGCCTTTAGAAAACACACACTATTCTGTTCCATGTTCTATATTCTTACGACAAGATAAGCCCTGTTATTAACCTTTCTAGTGCAGTGTACATCCCATCTGAAGTCTAGTCCTCTACACTTTTCATTGTATACCAAATGATAAGCACTGTTACTAACCTTTCTACTGAAGTGAACAGCCCATCAGGAGTCTTGTCTTTTATAATTTGTATCAAATCTACATCTCTTCCCCTGCTCTCTCTCCCTCCCTTCAGGCTCGTGTCTCCTCCTGCCTTCAAGATATCTCCATCTGGATGTCTGCCCGGCATCTAAAACTCAGTATGCCCGAAACTGAACTCCTTATCTTCCCTCCCAAACCCTGCCCTCTCCCTGACTTTCCCATAACTGTTGACGGCACTACCATCCTTCCTGTCTCACAAGCCCGCAACCTTGGTGTCATCCTCGACTCTGCTCTCTCTTTCACCCCTCACATCCAATCTGTCACCAAAACCTGCCGGTCTCACCTCCGCAACATCGCCAAGATCTGCCCTTTCCTCTCCATCCAAATTGCTACCCTGCTGGTTCAATCTCTCATCCTATCCCGACTGGATTACTGCATCAGCCTCCTCTCTGATCTCCTGTCCTCCTGTCTCTCCCCACTTCAATCTATGCTTCACACTGCTGCCCGGATCATGCCCAGAAACGCTCTGGGCATGTTACTCCCCTCATCAAAAATCTCCAGTGGCTACCAATCAACCTACGCATCAGGCAAAAACTCCTCACTCTCGGCTTCAAGGCTGTCCATCACCTCGCCCCCTCCTACCTCACCTCCCTTCTTTCCTTCTACAGCCCAGCCCGCACCCTCCGCTTCTCTGCTGCTAACCTCCTCACTGTGTCTCGTTCTCGCCTGTCCCGCCATCGACCCCCAGCCCATGTCCTCCTCCTGGCCTGGAATGCCTTCCCTCTGCATATCCGCCAAGCTAGCTCTCTTCTTCCCTTCAAAGACCTACTGAGAGCTCACCTCCTCCAGGACTGACCCCCCTCCTTCCTCTCCCCCTTCCCACCCACCCGACTTACCTCCTTCCCCTCCCCACAGCACCTGTATATATGTTTGTACACGTTTATTACTCTATTTATTTTCCTTGTACACATTTGCTTTCATTCATTCATTCAATCGTATTTATTGACCGCTTACTATGTACAGAGCACTGTACTAAGCGCTTGGGAAGTCCAAGTTGGCAACATCTGGAGACGGTCCCTACCCAACAGCGGGCTCACAGTCTAGAAGGGGGAGACAGACAACAAAACAAAACATTTTAACTAAATAGAATAAATGTACAAGTAAGATAAATAAATAGAGTAATAAATATGTACAAACATATATACATATATACAGGTGCTGTGGGGAGGGGAAGGAGGTAAGGCAGGGGGGATGGGGAGGAGGGGGAGAGGAAGGAGGGGGCTCAGTCTGGGAAGGCCTAACTTCTACTATTCTATTTATTTTATTTTGTTAATATGTTTTGTTTTGTTGTGTATCTCCCCCTTCTAGACTGTGAGCCCGCTGTTGGGTAGGGACCGTCTCTTTATGTTGCCAACTTGTACTTCCCAAGCGCTTAGTACAGTGCTCTGCACACAGTAAGTGCTCAATAAATATGATTGAATGAATGTGATGGCAAAAAATACGCAGATGATGACATCACAGAGACATTTGGGCATGAGAAGGAATCCAACACCTCCTCCTTTCCCACTGAGTCTGGGGGAATGGGAGAAGATGAGGCCCCGTCTGGAGAGAGCAGGAGGGGAGACTGTGTCATCTGGAGAGAAGCAGTTTTCGGTGATGGCGAGGAGGAGTAGTGACCAGAACAGAAACCGGTCAGTAATGAAGGAAAGCTTCCCTTTGACAGAGTCGGGGTTTCTCAGGCCACAGTTGGCTGAGGTGATGGGAATGGGGTGAGGGGCTGGAAGGAGTTGAATGGGGATAAGCCAAGGTGGTCGCTCAGAAAGATGGATGGGGTCGAGAGAGCGGAGGTCTCTTTGAGGTAGTACTTTGGATTTACAGGGGAGAGGAGTGTGAATGAGGAGGTAGATGAGAAGGTTATGGTCAGAGAGAGGGATTTCAGATTTGGCGAGGGTGGAGATAGTGCAAACACAGGTGAGTGTGTCAATACTGTCAAAGACCTCTCATGGCTTGTAGGTAAGCATGGCATAATAAGAATGCAATAGCTATCACCATATTTACTCCAAACCAGACGGGGTTGACTTGTCTTTGGTGAGAATTCCCGCAAGTCCTTTGTGTTAGCACGACCTCAGTAGCTTCACCATTCAGTAGAACCGTGGAAACTTCCAACAGGGAATTTTTCCCTAATCTTCCCTAGTGCCTTTCATAGTACATAGGCTACCTGCAAGGCAGAGAGGAGAGCGAGAGGTGAGATAGAAAAATGAACAGGGAGAATGAGGGGGGAAGGTCGAAAGGGGTCGGAAGGACAGGAGCACTCCAAGAAAGCGTGAGAGTCTAGGGGATGGGACAGAGACAGAGGCAGAAGATAGAGAAAGGAGAAATAGTTGCTTCTGGGACACCCAAGGCCAACTGAGATTCCTGTGGCCAGGGTAAGCTTGAGGCGACCATGCTTAACAAAAATCCTGGTATTTGTTAAGCGCTTCCTGTGTGCTGGACACTGCACTGAGCGCCGGGGTGGATACAAGCAAATGGGGTTGGACACAGTCCCCATCCCATATGGGGCTCCCAGTCTTCACCCCCATTTTACAGACGAGGAAACTCAAGCACAGAGAAGTGAAGTTACTCGCCCGAGGTCACACAGCAGCCAGGTGGTGGAGGCGGGATTAGAACTCCCCGGCCCGTGCTCTATCCACTGCTCCAGGCTTAAATCCAAATGACCTTTGAATAAGCAGTCTTGATGATTTTAGCTTCCTGCTGCACTGAACTCCAGGTGGGAGATGGACTAATTGTTCCGAGTCTAGACCTGCGAGGGAGTGGGAGTGGTCGAGCAAGTACTCTTGACTCTGGGGCTCCTAGGTCTCTGGGGCTCCAGCGACCTTGGAGCTCCTGTGGCCCTGGGAATCCTCGGACTCTGGGATTTGGAGACCTTGGAGACTTTGGGGATTCATTCAATCACATTTATTGAGTGCTTACTGTGCGCAGAGCACCGTATTGAGCACTTTGGAAAGTACAATATAGCAATAAACAGACACATCCCCTGACCACAACGAGCTTAGAGTCTAGAGGGGGGAGACGGACATTACTACAAAGAAATAAATTACAGATCTGTATGTAAGTGCTGTGGGGCTGAGGGTGGGGAACGGCAAAGGGAGCAAGTCAGGGCAATGCAGTGGGAGTGGAAGTTGATGAAAGGGGAAGGGGTGGCAAGTCTGGGAAGGCCTCTTGGAGAAGATGTGCCACCCCGTTTAGCTTGTGTCTGCCCCAGTACTTTGTACAGTGCCTGGAACACAGTAATGCTTAACAAATATCATAACTATCATTATTATTATCCAATAAGGCTTTGAAATTGGGGAGAGTAATTGTTGGCTTTGAGGAGGAAATGCCAGAGGTAGGGTGTGGGCCAGGGGCCTGCGGCAAGACGGGCTAAGCCCCCCTTTTCCTCTGCTCCTCCTCCCTTCCCCATCACCCCGAATCGCTCCCTCAGCTTTACTCCCTCCCCACCCCACAGCACTTGTGTATGTATGCATGTATTTGTCATTTTATTCATTTCATTAATGACTTGTATATCTATAATTCTATATTTATATTGATGCCTGTTTACTTGATTTGATATCTGTCTCCCCCCTTTTAAACTGTGAGCGTTATTGGGTAGGAATTTTCTCTATCTGTTGCTGAATTGTACTTTCCAAGCGCCTAGTACAGTGCTCTGCACACAGTAAGCTCTCAATAAATAAGATTGAATGAGTGATTGAATGAATGACAAGCTAGAGCGAGGCACAGTAAGAAGGTTAGCACTAAAGGGGCGAAGTGTACGGGCTGGGTTGTAGAAGGAGAATGGCGAGGTGACAGGAGGGGACAAGATGGTGGAGCGCTTTAAAGACAATAGTGAGGAGTTTTTGTTTCTTACAGAGGTGGATGAGCAACCACTGGAGTTTTTTTGAGGTGGTGGTGGTGGTGGTGGGTGAAATTTCCGGAGCAGTTTTGTAGAAAAATGATCCGGGCATAAGAGTGAAGTATGGATTGGAGGGGGGAGAGAGAGGAGGCTGGGATATCAGCAAGGAGGCTGAAGCAGTAATCCAAGCGGGTTAGGATGCGTGATTGTATTAACCTGGTAGTAGTTTGGATAGAGAGGAAAGGGTGGATTTTAGTGATATTCTGAAAGCGGGACCAACCCGATTTAGTGGTGGATTGAATATGTGGGTTGAATGAGAGACAGGATTCGAGGGTAATGTCAAGGTTATGGGCTTTTGAGACAGACAGATACTTGTAGCCGTCATCTACCGCACCACCTGTCCCACCCCCAACTTCTTTAACCATTTTGACCCCTTTCTCACCTCTCTCTTTATACCGTGCCCACTTTAATCCTCGGAGACTTCAACATTCACATGGATGTACCCAGGGACTCCTCTGCCACCCACCTTCTATCACTCCTTGACTCCACCAACTCCCTGCTCCACCCCACCTCACCCACTCACCAACCTGGTCACACTCTCGATCTCATCATCTCTAACCTCTGCACTATCTCCACCCTAACCAATTCTGAAATGCTTCTCTCTGACTATAACCCTCACCTACCTCCTCTGTTTTGACCCAATCCATCTCACTCAGTGCATTACACCCCACCTTGTCTCCATACCCACTCTACCCACTCTTGATGACCAAATAGATGCTCTCAACTCCACACTGTCTACTTAACCCAACTCACTCACTCCCCTATCCCTTAGTGGCTTTCGCACCACCAACCCACAGCCCTGGATCACTGCCACTGTCCACCTCCTTCTCTCGTATACCTGAGCTGCTGAACACTGCTGGCAGAAGTCTAATCACCAGGCCAAACTTGTTCACTTTAAATTTATCCTTTCTTGCCCTAACTGCCATCTGCTCTGCCAGGCAAAACTATTGCTCTTCCCTTAATGACACCTACACCCATCACCCCCGTCAGCTGTTCCAGACATCTAACTCCCTCCTCAGGCCCCCTGTTCCTCCCTCTCCTCATTCTCTTACCCCCATCGATCTGGCCACCTATTTCATTAGGAAACTTAACACCATCAGGTCTGAGCTCCCCAAAGTCACCCCTCCCCTTTCTTCATCCCCCCCCACTCTTGACCCCCTCCTCTACTTTCCCATCCTTCCCTGCAGTATTGTCAGAGATCTCCTCCCTCCTCTCAAGTGCCACCCCCTCCACTTGCACTTCTGACCCCATTCCCTCTCATCTTATAAAATCTCTCACCCCTTCCCTCCTCCCCTCCTTAACTTTCATCTTCAGCCACTCACTCTCCAACAGCTGCTTCCCCTCTGCCTTCAAACATACCCATGTCTCCCCCAACCAAAAAAACCATTGACCCCACAACCCCTTCCAGTTATCTCCCCATATCCCTCATGCCCTTGCTTTCCAAACTCTTAAAGTGAGTCATCTACACTCGCTACCTCAAATTCATCTCCTCTGACTCTTTCCTGGACCCCCTCCAGTCTGGCTTCCGTCCCCTCCATTCGACTGAAACTGCCTTCTCAAAGGTCATCAATGACCTCCTTCTTGCCAAATCCAACGGATCCTACTTTATCCTAATCCTCTTCCACCACTCAGCTGCCTTTGAAACTGTTGACCATCCCCTTCTCCTCAACAGTGGTTTCACTGATTCCATCCTCTCCTGGTTCTCCTCTTATCTCTCTGACCATTCATTCTCAGTCTCCTTTGCAGGCTTCTCCTCCCCTTCCCATCCCCTAGCTGTAGGAATTCCTCAGGGGTCAGTTCTTGGTCTCCTTCTGTTTTCCATCTACACTCACTCCCTTGGTGACCTCATTTGCTCCACTGCTTCAACTATCATCTCTACGTGGATGGTACCCAAATCTACATCTCCTCCCTTGTTCTCTCTCTCTCTCCCTCCAGGCTCGCATCTCCCTCTGGCTTCAAGACATTTCCTCCTGGATGTCCTCCTGCCACCTAAAACTCAACATGTTCAAGACTGAGTTCCTTATCTTCCCTCCCAAATCCTGTCCTCTCTCTGATTTTCCTGTCACTGTGGACGGCACTACCATCCTTATTACGTGCTTACTATGTGCAAAGCACTGTTCTAAGGGCTGGGGAGGTTACAAGGTGATCAGGTTGTCCCACATGGGGCTCACAGTCTTTATCCCCATTTTACAGATGAGGGAACTGAGGCCCAGAGAAGTGAAGTGACTTGCCCAAAGCCACACAGCTGACAACTGGCGGAGCCGGGATTTGAACCCACGACCTCTGACTCCAAAGCCCGTGCTCTTTCCACAGAGCCATGCTGCTTCTCAAGGTAGGTAAGAAGGTAGGCACCTTCCCTGTCCACGATGAGCTTACAGCCTGGAGGGGAGACAGATTTTACTATAAATAAATAATGGATCTGTATAGATATAGATGTATCCTTATATATATGTAAGCACTGTGGGGCTGAGGGTGAGGGGAATAAAAGCGATGCCAATTCAAGTACAAGGGTGAGGCAGAAGGGAGCGAGAGAAGAGGAAATGAGTTTTAGGTCAGAGAAGGCCTCCTGGAAATGGCTGTAACGCATTCAATCACCTTGCTCCTTCCTAACTCATCTCGCTACTCTCCTACTACAACCAAGCCCTCACACTTCGCTCCTCAAATGCTAACCTTCTCAACTGTCTCTTGATCTCGTTTATCTTGCCGCCGCCCCTTGCCCATCTCCTATCTCTGGCCTGGAATGCCCTCCCTCCTCAAATCTGACAGACAATTATTTTCCTCTCTTTCAAAGCCTTATTGAAGGCACATCTCCTTCAAGAGGCCTTCCCTGACTAAGCTCTTCTTTCCTCTTTTCCCACTCCTTTCTGCATCACCCTGACTTGCTCCCTTTATTCAACACCCCCCAACCCCACAACACTTATGTACATATCTGTCATTTATATTAATGCCTGTCTCCCCCTCTAGTCTGTAAGCTCGATGTGGGCAGGGAATGTGTCTGCTTATTGCTATAGTTTACTCTCCAAGTGCTTAGTACAATGCAGTGCTCTGCACACAGTAAGTGCTCAATAAATACAACGGAATGAATGTGCTATTAATAAGGCTTTGAAGATGAGGAGCTGGGTTATAATAGAAGGTCAGCAAGGCAAGGAAGGAGAAGGAAAACCAAACGAGGGCTTTAAAGCCAGTGACAAGAAGTTTCTATTTAATGCAGACTGTAAGATCACTGTGGGTAGGGACTGTCTCTACCAATTCTGTTGCATGGTACTCTTCCAAACACGGAGTAATAATAATAGTATTAGTAATAATGGTATTTGATAAGTTCTTACTAAGTGCCAAGCACAGTTCTAAGCACTGGGGTAGATATAAAGTAATCAGGTTATCCCACATGGGGCTCATGTCATTTTACAGATGAGGAACCTGAGGCACAGAGAAGTTTAAGTGACTTGCCCAAAGTCCCACAGCTGATGTGGCAGAGCCAGGATTAGAACCCACGACCTCTGACCCCAACCCCATTCTCCTTCCACTAAGCCACACTGTTTCTCTGAGTACAATACTCTGAGCACAGTAAGTACTCAGTAAATACTATTGATTGATTGATTGATGGATGCAGAAGTGGTTGGGTAACCACTGGAGGAGTGGGGAGACGTAGACTGAATGCTTATTTTAGAGCAGTGATCCAGGCAGCAGAGTGAAGTATGGAACTGGAGTGGGGAGAGGCAGGAGGCAGGGAGATCAGTGAGGAAGTTAAAGCAGTAGTCAAAGTGGGATAGACTAAGGGGTTGGATAAGCATGTTAGTTAGAGAAGAAAGGGTGGATTTTAGCGACGTTGTGAAGACTGAACCAACAGGATTTGATGACAGATCGAATAGGTACGTTAAATTATAAATGATTTATTTATATTAGAGTCTGTCTCCCCCTCTAGACTGTAAGTTCATTGTGTGTAGGGGTCCTGTCTACCAATTCTGTTATATTGTACTCTCTCAAGCACTTAGAATAGTGCTCTTAGAACAGTGCTCTGCACATAGTAAGCGCTCAATAAATACGATTGATTGATTGATTGCTCTTCCCACAGTAGGGGTTCAAGAAATACCACTGTTGATGATGATGTTGACAAAGATGATGACTGAATGAGTGAGATGAGTTGAGGGTAATGCCAAGGTTATGGGTTTGTGGAACAGGTGCTTTAGGCAACATTATCATTTTCCCCATCCCACAAGCCCACAACCTTGGCATTACCCTTGACTCCTCTTTCTCTTTCAACCCTCATGTTTAGCTTCTCAGTTTCTCTACCCAGTATTTCCTGAATCCAACCTTTTCTCTCTATCTGAGGCACAGTGTAGCCTAGTGGAAGGAGTCCAGTACTGGGAGTCTGAGGACCTGGGTTCTAATCCCAGGTCAGCCACTTGTCTGCCATGTGGCCCTGGGCAAGTCACTTCACATCTCTTAGAGAAGCAGCAAAGCCTAGTGGAAAGAGCCCCAGGCTGGGAATCAGAGGACCTGGGTTCTTATCCCGGCCCTACCACTTGTCTGCCGTGTGATCTTGGGTGACACACTTCATTTCTCTGTGCCTCGGTTTTCTCATCTATAAATGAGGATGTAAAGGATGAAAAATAGGAATTCTCCCTCCTACTTAGACTTTACCTCCATGTGGGATGGGGCTGTGTCCTAGCTGATTATCTTGTACCTATGCCATTGCTTAACAAATACCTCAGTCATTATAATTAAATGGATGGCACACAGGTGCCTGGTACATAGTAAACACTTAACAAATACCATAAAAAAGCAGGGAGTAGACAGTTCCACGGTAGAGAGAGGAAGCAGAAGATTCCATTGTGTCTTATTGAGAAGCAGCGTGTCCTAGCAGAAGGAAAACGCGTCTGGGAGTCAGAGGACCTGAGTTCCAATCCCAGCCCCACCCTTTGTCTGCTGGGTGACGTTGGGCAATTCCTTTCACTTCTCGTAGAAAACCAGTGCGGCCTAATGGCAAGAGTCCAGATTGGGAGACAGAGGACCTGCGTTCTAAGTCTCAGCTCCACCACTTGTCTGCTATGTGACCTTGGACAAGTCATTTCACTTTCTGTGTCTTAATTACCTAATCTGCAAATTGGGAATTCAATCCCTGTTCTTCCTCCTGTTTAGACTATGAACCCCATGTGGGACCTATTGGCCTTTGTATCTAACTCAGCACTTTGCATACAGCAAGCACTTAACAAATACTGTACTTGAATACTTAACAGATACTGATACAAATACTGTATCAGCCTCCTCTCTGATCTCCCATCCTCTTGTCTCTCCCCACTTCAATCCATACTTCATGCCGCTGCTTGGATTGTCTTTGTCCAGAAACGCTCTGGGCATGTTACTCCCCTCCTCAAAAATCTCCAGTGGCTACCAATCAACCTACGCATCAGGCAGAAACTCCTCATCCTCGGCTTCAAGTCTGTCCATCCCCTCGCCCCCTCCTACCTCACCTCCCCTCTCTCCTTCTACAGCCCACCCCGCACCCTGCGCTCCTCCACCACTGACCTCCTCACTGTACCTCGCTCTCGCCTGTCCCACCATCGACCCCCGGCCCACGTCATCCCCCGGGTCCGGAATGCCCTCCCTCTGCCCATCCGCCAAGCTGGCTCTCTTCCTCCCTTCAAGGCCCTACTGAGAGCTCACCTCCTCCAGGAGGCCTTCCCAGACTGACCCCCCTCCTTCCTCTTCCCCTCCTCCCCCTCCCCATCCCCCTGCCTTACCTCCTTCCCCTCCCCACAGCTCCTGTATATAAGTATATATGTTTGTAGGTATTTATTACTCTATTTATTTATTTATTTTATTTGTACATGTTTATTCTAATTATTTTATTTTGTTAATATGTTTTGTTTTGTTCTCTGTCTCCCCCTTCTAGACTGTGAGCCCACTGTTGGGTAGGGACCGTCTCTATATGTTGCCAACTTGTACTTCCCAAGCGCTTAGTGCAGTGCTCTGCACACAGTGAGCGCTCAATAAATACGATTGAATGAATGAATGAATGAAATACCACACTATTAGTAGTAGTAGTAGCATTACGGTTTGAGCGGGTGGTAGGTGGGGCCGAGGAAAACTGCTGGGAATATTGGGGGAGCGGGAAGGGATGGGGTAAAAATGAGGCAGGGTTGGGAGGGGAGGTCTGCGGCTATTTGGCTGGGTGGGAGGGGCAGCCTGATTGGGTGGGGTGGGAGGGGCTGCCTGCAGCGATTGGGTGGTTGGGAGGGGCGGCCTGCAGTGATTGGACAGGGTGTTTGAGGGGGGCTGCAACTGATTGGGCAGGTCAGGGATGCAGACTGAAGTGATTGGATGGAGCCAGCCAGGAGGTCCGGATGTCGGGGTGCTGGGGTGTCTGGGGAGCCTGGGGTGGACTAAGCGCTTGCGAGAACACGATACCAGAGTTATCCTGGGCCGGGCCAAGACGGGGGTCGGCCACGTGGCCCTGAAGGGAGATGCCTGACTGGGCCTCCCATCTGGTGGGCACAGTTCTGCTGGATGCCGGGGGGGGGGGGGGTCTAACTGCTAGGGATTGTGTCTAGCTGCTAACCAGCAGCGGTAATAATAATAATAATGGTATTTATTAAGCACTTACTATGTGCAAAGCACCGTTCTAAGCGCTGGGGAAGATTACAAGGTGATCAGGTTGTCCCACGGGGGGCTCACGGTCTTCATCCCCATTTTACAGATGAGGTAACTGAGGCTCAGAGAGGTTAAGTGACTTGCCCAAGGTCACACAGCAGACATGTGGCGGAGCCGGGATTCAGACCCATGACCTCTGACTCCAAAGCCCGAGCTCTTTCCACTGAGCCATGCTGCTAGGGAGCCCTATCTAGCATACTTTTAGACTGTGAGCCCACTGTTGGGTAGGGACTGTCTCTATGTGTTGCCAACTTGGACTTCCCAAGTGCTTAGTACAGTGCTCTGCACATAGTAAGCGCTCAATAAATACGATTGATGATGATGATTCAATGGGATTTACTGACTGCTCACTGTGGGCGGGGAACTGTATCAAGTGCTTTGGACAGGGGGTAGACATTTCCCTGCCCCCCAGATCATTCAATCAATGGTATTTATTGAGCGCTTACTGTGTGCAGAGTGCTGTACTAAGCATTTGGGACAGTACAATAAAACGGAATCTTTAGGCATGTTCCCTGCCCACAGAATCAATCCACAGATTTTATTGGGCGGGGCACTGTACTAAGTGCTTGGGACAGTGCAGCACAACAGAATTGGTAGACATGCTCCCTGGCCACAAGGAGTTAACAACCAATCTATCGTATTGATTGCGCACTTATTGTGTGCAGAACAGTCGGGGGGGTGTCCCCTGAGATCCGGAGGATAAATGTGGCATTTGTTAAGCATCTACTACATGCCAGACACTGTTCTAAGCGCTGGGGTAGACCCAGAGTAATCAGGTTGGACACAGTCCCTGCCCCACATGGGCTTCACAATCCTAATCCCCATTTTACCTCCCCATAAGCATTGGGGAGGTAACAAGGTGATCAGGTTGTCCCACGGGGGGTTCACAGTTTTAATCCCCATTTTCCAGATGAGGTAACTGAGGCCCAGAGAAGTTAAGTTGTACATATCTATTCTATTTCTTTTATTTTGTTGGTACGTTTGGTTTTGTTCTCTGTCTCCCCCTTTTAGACTGTGAGCCCACTGTTGGGTAGGGACTGTCTCTATATGTTGCCACCTTGGACTTCCCAAGCGCTTAGTACAGTGCTCTGCACACAGTAAGCGCTCAATAAATACGATTGATTGATTTTACAGATGAGAAAAGTGAGGCACAGAGAAATTACATAACTTGCCCAAGGACACATAGCAGACATGTGGCAGAGCAGGGGTTAGAAACCATGACCTCACTCTCAGGCCCGGGTTCTTTCGGCATCCTCCCACTCCGATCACCCATCGCTTAATCGATCAATCTCATTCATTAAGAATTTACTGAGTGCAGAGTAGTCGGTCAGTTGTATTTATTGAACACTAGCTGTGTTCAGAGCACTGTACAAACATTTGGCAGAGTACAATATAACAATATAACAGACTCATTCCCTGCCCGCAAAAAGCTTACAGACTAGAGGGGGATAAAAACATTAATATACATAAATAAAACGACAGATATGTACATAAGCAGTTGGGAGAGTGCAATACAACAGCGATGGTAGGCACATTCCCCGCCTAAAATGATCTTGCAGTCTGGAGGGGGAAACAGACACTAATATAACTGAACAAAATCCAAGTGGAATCAATCAATCAATCGTATTTATTGAGCGCTTACTATGTGCAGAGCACTGTACTAAGCGCTTGGGAAGTACAAATTGGCATCACATAGAGACAGTCCCTACCCAACAGTGGGCTCACAGTCTAAAAGGGGGAGACAGAGAACAGAACCAGACATACCAACAAAATAAAATAAGTAGGATAGAAATGTACAAGTAAAATAAATAAATAAATAAATAAATAGAGTAATAAATATGTACAACCATATATACATATATACAGGTGCTGTGGGGAAGGGAAGGAGGTAAGACGGGGGGATGGAGAGGGAGACGAGGGGGAGAGGAAAGAAGGGGCTCAGTCTGGGAAGGCCTCCTGGAGGAGGAATGTACATAAGCACTTGGTAGACCATGATACATCAGAGTGCTTGGACACATTCCCTGCCCACAAGGAGCTGACATTCTAGAAGGCTCTATTTATTTTATTTTGTTAGTATGTTTGGTTTTGTTCTCTGTCTCCCCCTTTTAGACTGTGAGCCCACTGTTGGGTAGGGACTGTATATGTTGCCAGCTTGTACTTCCCAAGCGCTTAGTCCAGTGCTCTGCACACAGTAAGCGCTCAATAAATACGATTGATGATGATGATGATGATTCTAGCTGCGGAGAAGCAGTGTTGCCTAATGGATAGTGACAGGCCTGGGAGTCAGAGGACCTGCGTTCGAATCCTTGCTCTTCCACTTATCTGCTGTGCGACCTTGTTAAATCCTTCTCAATTCCTCAGTGACTTCATCCGTAACTGCATCAGCCTCCTCTCTGGTGTCCCATCCTCCTGTCTCTCCCCACTTCAGTCTATACTTCACTCTGCTGCCCGGATCATCTTTGTGCAGAAATGCTCTGGGCATATTACTCCCCTCCTCAAAAATCTCCAGTGGCTACCAATCAATCTGCGCATCAGGCAGAAACTCCTCACCCTGGGCTTCAAGGCTGTCCATCCCCTCGCCCCCTCCTGCCTCACCTCCCTTCTCTCCTTCTACAGCCAAGCCCGCACCCTCCGCTCCTCTGCCGCTAACCTCCTCACTATACCTCGTTCTGGCCTGTCCCGCCGTCGACCCCCAGCCCACGTCCTTCCTCTGGCCTGGAATGCCCTCCCTCCGCACATCGGCCAGGCTAGCTCTCTTCCTCCCTTCAAAGCCCTACTGAGCGCTCACCTCCTCCAAGAAGCCTTCCCAGACTGAGCCCCCTTTTTCGACTGAGCCCCTTTTTTCCTCTCCTCCTCCCCTTCCCCCCGCCCTACCTCCTTCCCCTCCCCGCAGCACTTGTATATATATTTGGACAGATTTATTACTCTATTTATTTTACTTATACATATTTACTATTCTATTTATTTGGTTAATGATGTGCATATAGCTTTAATTCTGTTTGTTCTGACGACTTTGACACCTGTCTACATGTTTTGTTTTGTTGCCTGTCTCCCCCTTCTAGACTGTGAGCCCGCTGTTGGGTAGGGGCCGTCTCTATCGGTTGCCAACTTGTACTTCCCAAGAGCTTAGTACAGTGTTCTGAACACAGTAAGGGCTCAATAAATACGATTGAATGAATGAATGAATTTGATCCTATTTAGACTGAAAGCCCCATGTGAGAGAGGGACAGCGTCCGACCTCGTTAACTTGTATCTACATCAGTGCTTGGAACTGTCTTTGACACATAGTAAGTTCTAAACAGGTACCATGAAAATCATTATTATTAGAATAACTAAATTGGGGATCTATACATAAGTATTGTGAAGCTGGGGGTGGGGTGAATAGAGGGTGCAATCCCAAGTGCCACAACAACACTCACCCCTGCTCCTCCCTTGCGGGTGCTCAGCACAGTGCCTGCACTCAGAAAGCATATTAGAAATAAGAATGTTGGTCTTCGTTAAGAACTTACTAGGTACAGGGCACCATACTAAGCACCGGGGGAGATAAGATACCCAAGCCCTTAGTACAGTGCTCTGCACACAGTAAGCAGTCAGCAAATAACGATTGAATCAATGAATGAATATGAGATAAACAGATTGGACAAAGTCCCTGTCCCACATGGGGCTTATGTTTTAAATGAGAGAGAGAACAGCCAGTCCATCAGTGGTATTTATTGAGCGCATACTGCTTGCAGAATACAGTACTGAGAGCTTGGGGGAAGACAATACAACAGAGTTGGTAGATACATCCTCTCTAGACTGTAAGCTCATTGTAGGAAGGGAAAGACAAGCATTGAAATAATTATAGCTATGGACTTGAGTACTATGGGGTTGAGGGAGGGGTGAACAGAGGGAGCAAATCCAGGTGCAGGTATTCAGTCGACACTCTACAGGTGAAGAAACTGCAACACAGAGAAGTTAAGTGACTTCCCCAAGGTCACACAGCAGGCAAGGGGCAGAGCTAGGATTAGAACCCAGGTCCTCTGGCTCCCGGGCCTGGACTCTTCCCATTTGGACTGGAGCTTGAAGAAATGATAAAATGCACCCTTCCCAAAGATCACACTCCTTCTGATCCGTTCGCGAGACTTGGAGACTGAGAAGCTTGGCCCATCTATGCACTGTAAAGACAGTAGAGTGGGTGAGTGGAAAAGAACCAGCTGGAAACTCTTCTGGTGTCGCTCTTCAGTCTGTTGGGCTTCAAATGTGGCTCAGTTTTCAAAACCTAAGAAAAGAGTCAAATTAAAGGGAAAATGATGAAGCCAAAGCCATCTTCACTCTCCCCTGGGCCTGGTTCAAGAAGACCCAATTGTGAGAATCAAGTCCCGAGGTTCATGGCGTGCACGCGCCGGCACCACTGATTTTATTGTTCTTCTGGATGCCTGGGCCACAAAAGGCCCAAAGAAGCAGATTCAAATCCAAAGTTCGTGGCACGAAGTCAGTCCCGTCCCTTTGTCGGGAGTGAGATTTTTAGTCTTCTTCTCAGTGCCTGGGCCACGAACACCCGGCTGGTAAGACTCCAACAAAGGATTTTAAGGTTAGAGACCTACTCCCATTTTGTCAGAAGCCATATTTTTATTTTTCGTTCCCTAAGACTGGGCCATGAAAACCCAAATACAAAGACTCAAATCTGGAGTCATAGCATAAAGCCAGCTCAACATTTTTCTAGCAGCATGGCTCAGTGGAAAAAGCACAGGCTTGGGAGTCAGAGGTCATGTGTTCTAATTCCGGCCCCCCTACATGTCTGCTGTGTGACCTTGGGCAAGTCACTTAACTTCTCTGAGCCTCAGTTACCTCATCTGTAAAATGGGGATTAGGACTGTGAGCCCCACGTGGGAGAAAGTGATCACCTTGTATCCCCCCAGTGCTTAGAACAGTGCTGTACATATAGTAAGCGCTTAACAAATGCTATCGTTATTATTATTCTAGCATACTTATATTTATCGCTCTCCTGGCAACTAGACTGTGAAGAACCTAAAGGGCTTTAAGGCAGTCCCCCACTTACCAGTACCCATATTTTTGTTGTTCTTTCCAATGCCTGTGCCAGGAGGATCCCAAAAGGGAATTTAATCTGAGGTTAGGATTAAGTCACATTGCAGGCAAGGAACAGAGCCAGGATTAGAAAGCAGGTCCTCCGGCTCCCAGGGTTAGGTTTAGAATTAGGGTTATGGGATTCAATCGTAATTATTCAGTCGTATTTATTGAGCGCTTACTCTGTGCATAGCATTGGGAAGTACAATCAATCAATCGTATTTATTGAGCGCTTACTGGGTGCAGAGCACTGTACTAAGCGCTTGGGAAGTACAAGTTGGCAACATATAGAGACGGTCCCTACCCAACAGTGGGCTCACAGTCTAAAAGGGGGAGACAGACAACGAAAACAAAACAAGTAGACAGGTGTCAATACTATCAGAAGAAATAGAATTATAGTCATATACACATCATTAATAAAATAGAGTAGTAAATATGTACAAATAAAATAAATAGAGTAATAAATATGTACAAATATATACAAGTGATGTGGGGAGGGGAAGGGGGTAGGGCGGGGGGGGGGCAATGGGGAGGGGAGGAGGAGGAGATGTGTCTGTGTGTTGTAAGGGTGAGAGTCGGGTGAATAAAGGGTCCAAATCCAAGTGCAAGGATTAAGGTTGGAGTTAGTTCACACAGCAGGAAAAGGACAAAATTGGGATTCAAACCCAAGTCCTCTGACGCCAAGGCCTGGACTCTTCCCTCTTGGTCATACTGCCTAAACCAGATTTTTAAGAAAAGATCAAATGTGCTCTGCCCCTAGATCATGCCCCTTATGATATGTTCTGGAAGCCCAGAATCAGGGGAGTTCGGTCCAACTCTTGCATGCATGTTTATCCAATTGTGCTTTCAGTGTTTAGCTCCGTAACTTGTAAAAGTTTTGATGTCTGTCTCCTACATTAGCATGGAAGCCCTTTTTATTTCCAGGGAACATGTCACTTCTTTGTTTTTGCTTCATATGCTCAGTCCAGTGCATTGTACCCTGTGGGTGCTTAGTAAAATACTCTACTACTCTAGAACTATTGCAGATTTATCTGTGGTGCACGCACCTGAAGGCTACTTAATTGATATAAACTGATTAAAAAGCTCAAAAAAATTATTTACACCTGAGCTATTTAGCACCACACTAAAGACCTGCATAGTGATGTTCATGGTTTGTGTATGTTTTCTTCATTAAAGCCATAGCTTTTGTAGGTTTACACATTCAAGCTGTAGCTTTGGCAGCAAGACTAGATGTACTTGCGTGTTTCATTTTTCCACGCCTGGATCCAAGTGCCCATGGACAGACCCCCTCCTGCAGGGTACGTCACCATGCTTTTATCTTTCTTCCCCATGACTGGTCCGGGAAGACTCAAATATGAGGTTTATGGCATGAAGCCAGACAGGCACTGAGAGGTGTCAAGCTTTTCTGATGGATGCGGAGGTGGATGGGCAATGGATGGAGGGTCTTGGGCCCAGCCCCATGTTCCCTTTGTACAGGTATATGGCTGGTATTTAAGTGCTTACTATGTGCCAGACACTCTACTAAGCGCTGGGGTATATGCAAGCTCATCAGGCTGGACATACTTTCTCTCCCACATGGGGCCCACAGTCTTCATCCCCATTTCAAAGATGTTGTGACTTGCCCAAGGTCACGCAACAGACCAATGGCAGAGCTGGGATCAGAAACCAGGTCCTCGCCCTATCTACTAGGCCCCAGGGCTTCTTTAAGCGGTTAGGGGTTCAGGCCCACCTGCTCTGCAGAGCACTCGGCCAGCTCTGTTCAGAGAGCACCCCCTTCTAGAAGGAAGAGTGTGGGTAAACCCATTCATTGCCCTGCAAAAATCTTGCTTGTGAAAGTAGCTTCTGTCCTGCCCATCAGCAGACCCCACCCCATAAGACAGCACCGATCCAATCCACAAACTAGAGACCATAAACAGTCTTGAGACTGGTGTTAAGACATTTTTATTCATTCTTCCCTCAGTGTTTGAGACCAGAGATTCCCAAGACCTATCCCGGGGGCACCCGATGGCCTTCAGAGTTGGCTCCAGGTGACGGTGGTCATTCTGCAGCTGTGGCCCAGGTGGTCATCCTTCTAAACTGTGAGCCCACTGTTGGGTAGGGACTGTCTCTATATGTTGCCAACTTGTACTTCCCAAGCGCTTAGTACAGTGCTCTGCACACAGTAAGCGCTCAATAAATACGATTGATTGATTGATCCACGTAGATGTTGAAGTTACTGAGGATCAGAGTGGGGATGGAAAAAGATAGAAGGAAGGTGAGAAAGGGGTCAAAATAGTTAAAGAAGTTGGAGGTGGGGCCTGGGGTGGGCGGTAGACGAGGCTAAAAGGATCTGGAGTGGGTGGTAGAGGTGAATAATGTGGGCTTCAAAGGAGGGGATGCAAAGGGAAGAGGGAGGAGGGATAGTTCGAATGCGACATTGGGGAGAGAGAAGGAAACCGACACCTCCTCCTTTTCCGGTGAGTCTGGGGAAGTGGGAGAAGAAGAGGCCTCCACCGGAGAGAGCAGCAGAAGAGACCGTGTCATCTGGAGAGAGCCATGTTTCAGTTAAGGCGAGGAGGAGTAGACAGCTGGAAAAGAGTAGGTCCAGGATGAAAGGGAGCTTACCAAAAATGGAGCGGGAATTCCAAAGGCCACACTTGGCAGCAGCTGTTGAGGGAGGGGAGGGAGGGGGAAGGGTGCGAGGGGTGGGGAGGGTTTGGATTGGGATGAGCTGGCCGGGGCCTGGGTGGAGAGAGAGGGAAGGGGGTGGCGATGAGAAAGGAGAACTGGGATGGGATGGGCGCAGGAAGGAGGGGAGGGAGGGGGCTGGAAGGGAGGAGTAGAGGGTTGGCGCTGGTACAGAGGGATCCTGGGGCGGAGGTGAGGGGGAGAAGTGAGGGTGGGGGGAAAGGGAGGGAAAGAGCTGAGTGGGAGAGGGGAAGGAGAAAGTGAGGACTGGGAAGGGCAGTTGTGAGGAGGGGATTTGATAGTTCATGGTGAGGTCAGCAAGGTAAATGACAGCACAGCAGGTGGTTAACAATTAACATGCAGTAGCGATAATGCAGTAGCAATAATATAAGTAGGTGATGACATTCATTCATTCATTCAATCAATCGTATTTATTGAGGGCTTACTGTGTGCAGAGCACTGTACTAAGCACTTGGGAAATACAAGTTGGCAACATATAGAGACGGCCCCTACCCAACAGTGGGCTCACAGTCTAGAAGGGGGAGACAGAGAACAAAACACATTAACAAAATAAAATAAGTAGAATAAATATGTACAAGTAAAATAGAGTAATAAATATGTACAAACATATATACATATATACAGGTGCTGTGGGGAAGGGAAGGAGGTAAGGTGGGGAGGATGGAGAGGGGGAGGAGGGGGAGACGAAGGAGGGGGCTCAGTCTGGGAAGGCCTTCTGGAGGAGGTGAGCTCTCAGTAGGGCCTTGAAGGGAGGAAGGGAGCTAGCTTGGTGGATGTGGGGAGGGAGGGCATTCCAGGCCAGGGGGATGACGTGGGCCGGGGTAGTGCACATCACAGAGGGTAGTTAACAATTAAGATGCTATGGCAATAATAAAGGAAGCAGGTGACGATATCACGGAGAGCAGATAACAGTTGACATGTGATGGCAAAAAATAAGCAGATGATGACATCACAGAGGCACTTGGGCATGAGATGCAATCCAACACCTCCTCCTTTCCCACTGAGTCTGGGGGAATGGGAGAAGATGAGGCCCCTTCTGGAGAGAGCGGGAGTGGAGACTGTGTCATCTGAAGAGAAGCAGTTTTTGGTGATGGCGGGGAGGAGTAGTGACCAGAACAGAAACCGGTCAGTAATGAAGGAAAGCTTCCCTATGACAGAGTGGGGGTTTCTCAGGCCACAGTTGGCTGAGGTGATGGGAATGGGGTGAGGGGCAGGAAGGAGTTGAATGGGAATGAGCTGGCGGGAACCAGGTAGATCTTAGGTCACCGGTTGTAGGGTGGTGGAGACCCTCCCCTTAATTCAGTTTCTTGGCCCCTGGTTTGGGAAGTGGGAGCTGGGATGGTGTGCAATCTTTTTCCCTCAGCCTTGCACTCTGTTCCCCAGTGTTGGGAGGGGCAGGGCCACGGGGTTCGGTGTACCTTCCTTCTGGATCCATCCTAGATCCTCCTCAGGCTGGGAGAGGGAGAGGATGGGGATCAGCGATCCCTTCCCCTTTGAGCATGGGTCTGGAGGAGTTACCCTAGTTTGGACCTCTGGCGCTGTACGTGCTGCCTCTCCCAGCCCGCCTAAGTCCTGCTACCATAGCTGCCATCTTGACCTATTTCCAGTGTGCAGAGTCCACGTACTAAGCGCTTGGGAGAGTACCATATAGCAATATTACAGTCACATTCCCTGTCCACAATGAGCTTACAGTCTAGAGGGCAGGACAGACATAAATGCAAGAATACTGCAGATATGCAGGTAAGTGCTGTGGAGCTGGAGGGCAGCAGATAAGGAATGAAGAAAGGGAACAAGTCGGGGCAACGTAGAAGGAGTTAAAGGAGAGTAAAAGAGGGCTTAGTCAAGGAAGGCCTCTTGGAGGAGAAATGCTTTCAATAGGGTTTTGAAGGTGGGGCAAGTAATTGTCAGTTATGAGTAGGAAGGGTATTTCAGGCCAGAAGCACAATTATTGTTATTATAATTAGTATTATTATAATCGTACTTGTTAAGCGCTTACTATGTTCTAATTGCTGGGGTAATACAAGTCCGTCGAGTTCAGTACTGTCCCTGCCCCATATGAGGCTCACACGCTAAATCCCCACTTTACAGATGAGGCACCTGAGGCTCAGAAAAGTTATGTGATTTGCCCCAAGGTCACCTAGCAGACATGTGGCAGAACCAGGATTAGAACCCAGGTCCTTCTTACTCCCAAGCCAATGCTCTATCCACTAAGATACGGTGCTCATTGTTACTACACCTACCACCACCACTACCACTAGAAGTCACTCATTCATATTTACTGAGCCCTCGGTAGACGTGAAACAGACACATTCCCTGACCACAACGAGCTTCTATTACTACTACCACCACCACTACCACTACTAAAATTACTACTGCTACTACTACTACCATCCCAATTACTGCTGCTGTACCATGGACGCTGTAAAGTGGCACAGCAGCTCCTGCCTTTCTCTTCACAAGTTCCATCCAGGCCTGAAATCCTCAAATCCATTTGGAAAAGAGAGGGCCCTACAACTGGCCTGGGCTGAAGTCAGCAAAAATGGGGGCTAATAAATCCCTCTGGGGAGACTACAAATGACTCTAGCTAAACTAAAAATAAAGGAGTAAGCTGCATTGACGTCCTTCACCAGTATCTGGGGGTACTCCGAGCAGGTGGGTGCTGATGCTAGTCAGAGAGTCTGGCAACCATTTCCCCCTAGCCTTATATTCATGTTCAGAGCAGGTATCATTGCCAGTGAAAGGGTCTAGCCTCTCTCCCGCCGCTCCCGTGTCCCTCCCTCATCCTTCCCCATCTTCAACTCCCCCATCTTTCCCAGCAGTAACTCTAGAGATACTTCGTCTCCTCAAAAACTCCATCCCCTCCACCTGCATCTGATTCCACTCCTCTGCACCTTATCCAAACACTTGACCTCTCCCTAACAGCCAAGCAGAAGTGGCAATATATATGAGAAGGAAAAGGAAGAGACTCAGAGGAAGGGGAGAATATAGTAATAATAATGATTATGGTATTTAAGTGTTTACATGTCCCAAGCACATTATTAAGCGTTGGGATGGATACAAGCACCTAGTACCACAATTATCTTTATTAGGGAAGAGGTCTCCAGCCGTCTACCATCCTTTCTATCTCACAAGGCCGTAACCTTGGCGTTTTCCTTAACTCCTCTCTATCATTCAATTCACATATTCAAGCCATCACTAAATCCTGTCGGTTCCACTTTCACGTCGCTAAAATCTGCCCCTTCTTCTCCATCCAAATGGCTATCATGTTAATCCAGTCACTTGGGTCCAATCCCTCCTGGATACTTTATCAGCCTCCTTACTGACCTCCCTGTCTCCTGTGATACTTAATCAGCCTTCTTACTGACCTCCCTGTCTCCTGTCTCTCCCCTTTCCCGTCCATATTTCACTCTGCTGCCCGTATCTTTATTCTACAAGAACGTTCAGACTCTGCTTCCCCATTCTTCAAGAAACTCCAGTAGTTGCCCATCCACCTCCACATCAGACAGAAAAGCCTCACCATTGCCTTTAAAGCACTCAGTTATCTTGCCCCCCATACCTCACCTCTCTACTCTATCACTGCAACCCAGCCCGTAACCTTCTCAATGTACCTCGATCTCGTCTATCACGCCTCCAAGCTCTCTCCCACGTCCTACCCCTGTCCTTTAACGCCCTCTCTCCTCATGCGACTAACAACGACCTTCTCCTCCTTCCAAGCTTTATTGAAAGTACACCTCTTCCAAGAGGCCTTCCTTGACTAATTTCTCCTTTCCTCTTCTCCCACTCGTTTCTGTGTCGGCCTGACTTGCTCCCTTTATACATTCCTCTTTCCAGCCCCATGGTACTTTTACACATAGCTGTAATTTATTTACATTAGTATCTGTTACCCCCTCTAGACCATAAGCTGGTTGTGAGCAGGGAATGTGTCCGTTATATAATTACATTGTTCTCTTCCAACTGCTTTGTACAGTGCTCTGTACACAATAACTGCTCAATAAATATGATTAACCAGCTGATGTTCCCGGGAAATTCGGAAACTGAGTCATCTTTTGCTGGAGGAAGTTTCCATGGTCGCCTTTGCTAAGGAGGACTTCCCTTGCTATTTAATTTATTTTGTGCAGATCAGAGGAGAGGTGTGGACAGCGAAGCGAGGGCGTCCAGTCCGCAGCAGACACGCAGCAATCCCAAACCCAAGTTCTATTAGGCTAAAGGTTTCAGGAACCAAGAATAAACTCAAGGTTGGGTTGGACTGGAGAAGTAGCAGCAGTCGCAGTCTGTATCAGAGGGAGAATGGCCAGCTACAGCCCCTGGGGAAGAGCTAGGGATTGCTTACCCCCACCCAATCAATCAATCAATCAATCAGTCGTATTTATTGAGCGCTTACTGTGTGCAGAGCACTGTACTAAGCGCTTGGGAAGTACAAGTTGGCAACATATAGAGACGGTCCCTACCCAACAGTGGGCTCACAGTCTCGAAGGGGGCGACAGACAACAAAACAAAACGTATTAACAAAAATAAAATAAATAGAATAAATATGTACAAATACAATAAATAAATAAATAAATAAATAGAGTAATAAATACGTACAAACATATATACATATATACAGGCTTTGTGAGGAGGGAAAGGAGGTAAGGCGCGGGGGATGGGGAGGGGGTGGAGGGGAGGGGGAGAGGAAGGAGGGGGCTCAGTCTGGTAAAGCCTCCTGGAGGAGGTGAGCTCTCAGTGGGGCGATGTTTCGGAGGTGAGACCGGCAGGTTTTGGTGACGGATTGGATGTGAGGGGTGAACGAGAGAGCAAAGTTGAGGATGACACCAAGGTTGCGGGCCTGTGAGACAGGAAGAATGGTAGTGCCGTCTACATTGATGGGAAATCAGAGAGAGGGCAGGGTTTGGGAGGGAAGATAAGGAGTTCAGGTATTTGTTAAGCACTAACTATGTGCTAAACACTGTACTAATGGCTGGGGTCAACTCAAGGTAATCAGGGTGCACACAGTCTCTATCTCCCTCAGGGCTCACAGCCGAAGTAGGAAGGAGACAGAGATTGAACCACCATTTTACAGATGAGGGAACTAAGTCAAAGAGAAGTGAAGTGACTCATGCAAGGTCAAATAGCAGACATAGTGAAGAAGCAAGTCCTAGAGGATGGAGTGTAGGTAGGGAGTTCGAACTCTGGCCCTACCACTTGTCTGCTGTGTGACCTTGGTCAAGTCACTTAATTTCTCTGTGCCCCAGTTCCCTTAACTGTAAAATGGAGATGAAAACTGTGAGCTCCATGTGAGACAGGGACTGTGTCTGACATAACTCTTGTGCCTACCCCAATGCTGAGAATAGTGTTTGTCACTAAGTGGTTAACAAATATCACAATTACTACCAATTATTAGGGAGTGGAAAGGGTTCGGGGACACCAAAGGGTACTAAGGTAGGGAGCACAGTGGGGCTGTGGGCAGGAAGCGCGGATGGGGCGATGGGGCAGGAGGGGCAGTGGGGGGTAGGAAGCATGGTGGGGTGATTGGTAAGGGACCCCGGAAGGTGCCGGGGAGGGGTCATAGATGGACGATGTGGGTAAGGAGAACAGAGGAACAATGGGTAGATAAACATCTCTCCAAGTGTTTAGTGTAGTGTCCTGGACAATGTGAATGCTTTATAAATACCACCACTTCTCATACCTGGAGATGGGTGAAGTGTGTGTGTGTGTGTGTGTGTGTGTGTGTGTGTATGTGTGTGTGTGTGTGTGTGTGTGTGTGTTGGGGGGGCAGGGCTGGAGACACCGTGGAGGAGGAAGTACCACAAAGAGTTAGGGTCAGACTGGGCAGGATGCCCTCGGTGCTACTGAGTCGCCTGAGGGAGGTCAGTCCCATCGTCTCTGACTTCTTCTCCCGCTTCCCTCCTCCCCCAGTCCAGCCCACAGTGAAGGTCTCCCAGGCAAAGACAAAGTCCCTGGAACGACACCAGATGCTCATCTGCTCCGTGACAGGGTTCTATCCGGGAGACATCCAAGTCCAGTGGTTGCGGAATGGACAGGAGCAGGGGAGGGTGTCGTGCACACGGGCCTGATGCGTCAAGGAGACTGGACCTTCTAGATCCTGGTGATGCTGGAAACAACCCCCAAGATCGGAGACGTCAATGTCTGCCACGTGAAGCACCGCAGCCTGCAGGTCCCCGTCACCGTGGAGTGGAGTGATAGGTGGCCCCTGCCCCACCTTCCTCCAAAGTCACCTCCTGTGGCCGGTGTCCCTCCTTGACCCTCTGTGTCTGGGGTTTTTGCCCCGGCATGACTTCCAGCACTATTGATTTCATCACTATGGAGATTAGGGAGCTCCTAGCCCCTCTGATGCAGATCAGAGGACCCAGCCACACTCCCCTCAAGGCCCTGAGTACATCTTTAGGGGACTTGGGGAGTTGATCTGGGAGATGGGAGATTCCCCACAAGGAGACGTTGCTCTGGGCCCTGGACTTTCCTCTTCTATCCCTACCCAAGCTGGTTCAGAGCAGAAACCCAAGCTCCTTCGTGCCCTTCTACCTGTCACTTAGATGGGGACCACTCATACACCCCCAGTCCAAGTTTCAAGAAGGAACCAGGCTACCCTCCGGCCTCTTGGTTCCCCATCCCCCAGGCTGGCCACTAATGTCCCTGGTGAGGACTCTGCAGGCTGATCCCGTGTGACCTATCCTCCTCAGGGGCCCAGTGTGAATCCTCCAGCAGCAAGATGCTGAGCGGAGTTGGGGATTGGTGCTGGGGCTCATCTTCCTCGCTGTGGGACTCACCGTCCACTTCAAGGGCCGGAAAGGTAGTGGGGTCTGGGGATGGGAGCGGGGGCTCTCCCTGTGTCTCCTCAAGGTTCTCCAGTGGGACTGGGGCTCAGGGAGTAGGGGGTCTCTTTGCCAGTGTTTAGGCTGGACCTTGTCCCTCTCCCTCTCCCGAGCTGCCATACCCACCCTCATAGGGGAGCCCCTGATCTTGTGGGGAGGAAGAGAGAGAGGAAAGGTGTGGGGTCCTATCTGTTCCTGCTCACGTCTCTCTTTTCCAGGACACCCCGGCCCTCAGCCTGCAGGCAAGGTCCTTGTCCCTTCCTTTCCCTGTGCAGAGGGAAGACATGCCTATCTAAGTGTTGAGCTCTTGTGATCATCCAGAGAGGAAGGGCGGAGTGTGGGGGCTGGGGGCTCTGAATTTCCCCGGTGAAGTTGTTCCTCCACCAGCCCCAGCTCCCTCACCCCGCCCCCTTGATAGTAATAATAAAAATAATAATGGCATTTGTTAAGCGCTTACTATGTGCAAAGCACTATTCTAAGCGCTGGGGAGGATACAAGGTGATCAGATTGTCCCACGTAGGGCTCACAGTCTTCATCCCCATTTTACAGATGAGGTCACTGAGGCACAGAGAAGTTAAGTGACTTGCCCAAGGTCACACAGCAGACATGTGGGAGAGCCGGGATTTGAACCCTTGACCTCTGACTCCAAAGCCCGGGCTCTTTCCACTAAGCCACGCTGCTTCTCTATAAAGTCATGATGTCACTGGACTGGCGGAGAGGGCTTGATTTCTGTTTTCATCACTTAAGGAATCTCCAGGGGATGTTTCTAGGGAAGCCCCCTCCCCCCCTCGTTCCCATCGCACAGCCTAACGAGCTTAATTTCCAGTCTATCCATCAATGGTATTTATTGTTTTTATTGAGTGCTTAGTCTTTGTAGAGCTCTGTACTAGGAGCCTGTGAGAGTCCAATATGACAAATTTGGTAGACACGTTCCCCGACCAAAGGAGCGGTTCCAACCCAGCTTGCTTTAACCGAGCCTTGGGCGCCCCGTATTGGAAAGGAATACGGTTCTCATGGTTGAGAGTGAGGGATCCAGGGTGACTCTGTCTTCACTCTTACCTGCAGGACTCCTGAGATGATCTGTACAGTTGTGCATGTCACACACCAGAGAAACTGATCCTGTACCTCTCCCTGCCCCTCGGAGGTGCCCCTGTGCCTGATTCAACTCCTCCAATGCTCTACAACCCTCCAGGCCTTGACTTCCCCCTTTCCTGCCATCGCTGGCCCACTCCCTGACCATTCTGGCAAGCCCTATTCCTCCTGGACCTCTCCCACCCTCCTGTCTCTCCCCACTTCAATCCATACTTCACGCCGCTTCCCGGATCGTCTTTGTGCAGAAACGCTCTGGGCACGTTACTCCCCTCCTCAAAAATCTCCAGTGGCTACCAATCAACCTACTCATCAGGCAAAAACTCCTCACTCTGCTTGAAGGCTGTCCATCCCCTTGCCCCCTTCTACCTCACCTCCCTTCTCTCCTTCTCCAGCCCAGCCCACACCCTCCGCTCCTCTGCCGCTAATCTCCTCACCGTGCCTCGTTCTCACCTGTCCCGCCGTCGACCCCCGGCCCACGTCATCCCCCTTGCCTGGAATGCCCTCCCTCCGCACATCTGCCAAGCTAGCTCTCTTCCGCCAAGCTAGCTCTCTTCCTCCCTTCAAAGCCCTACTGAGAGCTCACCTCCTCCAGGAGGCCTTCCCAGACTGATCCCCCTACTTCCTTTCCCCCTCCTCCCCCCTCCCCATCCCCCCGCCTTACCTCCTTCCCCTCCCCCCAGCACCTGTATATATGTTTGTACATATTTATTGCTCTATTTATTTATTTATTTATTTTACTTGTACATATTTATTCTATTTATTTTATTGTGTTAATATGTTTTGTTTGGTTCTCTGTCTCCCCCTTCTAGACTGTGAGCCCGCTGTTGGGTAGGGACCAGCTCTATATGTCACCTTGTACTTGTCCTTCCCAAGAGCTTAGTACAGTGCTCTGCACACAGCAAGTGCTCAATAAATACGATTGATTGAATGAATTAATGAAATACCACAATTATAATTATCAACCCACCCCCTACAACAATGGCATTTGTTAAGTGCTTGCTATGTGCCAAGCACCGTCCACTCCTCCCTACACCACCGCCCCTCTGAGTCACCTGGGGTGCAACGGGAGTGGGCTGTTGGTATCTGAGGAGGGGGGATCTGGTGGAGAACTGCAAAATCAATGGCAAGAAACTGTGGGGCCTAGTTGAAAGAGCACAGGCCTGGGAGCCAGAAGGACCTGAGTTCTAATTCCAACTCTTATTCGTGTCTGCTGTATGACCTTGGGCAAATTATTTAGCTTCTTTGTGCCTCTGTTATGTCATCTGTGAAATGGGTGTTAAGGCTGGGAGGCCTGTGCGGGGCCTCTGCACACAGTAAGCATTCAATAAATACGATTGAATGAATGAATGAATGAATTATCTTGTATCTATCCCAGCGGTTAGTACAGTTCCTGACACACAGAACGCACTTAAAAAATGTTAATGTACTTCAACATATACTGAAACTGGAATGATACAGAAAAGATTAGCATGACCCATGCACAAGGATGGCAGACAAATTTGTGAAGTGTTCCATATTTTTCCTTTGAAGTCATAATTGAAGTCACATCTCCTCCAAGAGGTCTTCCTTAAGTCCTCATTTCCCTTTCTCCCACTCTCTTCTAATATCATTCCAAAACTAAAAAAAATGGGAAATGGACTGCGTACAAACTGATAAGTATATATTTACCCTGGTGCTTAGTACAGTGCCTGGAACATACTAAACACTTAAGAAATACCAAAGGATCTCCCATCCTCGTGTCTCTCCCCACTTCAATGCATACTTCATGCTGCTGCCCGGATTATCTTTGTCCAGAAACGCCCTGGGCATATCACTCCCCTCCTCAAAAACCTCCAATGGCTACCAATCAATCTGCGCATCAGGCAGAAACTCCTCACCCTGGGCTTCAAGGCTGTCCATCACCTCGCCCCCTCCTACCTCACCTCCCTTCTCTCCTTCTACTGCCCAGCCCGCACCCTCCGCTCCTCTGCCGCTAATCACCTCACCGTACCTCGTCCTCGTCTGTCCCTCCATCGACCCCCGGCCCATGTCATCCCCCGGGCCCGGAATGCCCTCCCTCTGCCCATCCACCAAGCTAGCTCTCTTCCTTCCTTCAAGGCCCTACTGAGAGCTCACCTCCTCCAGTAGGCCTTCCCAGACTGAGCCCCTTCCTTCCTCTCCCCCTCGTCCCCCTCTCCATCCCCCCAATCTTACCTCCTTCCCTTCCCCACAGCACCTGTATATATGTATATATGTTTGTACATATTTATTACTCTATTTATTTATTTATTTTACTTGTACATATCTATTCTATTTATTTTATTTTGTTAATATGTTTGGTTTTGTTCTCTGTCTCCCCCTTTTAGACTGTGAGCCCACTGTTGGGTAGGGACTGTCTCTATATGTTGCCAACTTGTAGTTCCCAAGCCCTTAGTACAGTGCTCTGCACACAGTAAGCGCTCAATAAATACGATTGATTGATTCCTCTGTATGGTAACTTTGGAAATCAAATAATAATAAGAATAATGGCATTTGTTAAGCGCTTACTATGTGAGAAGCACTGTTCTAAGCACTGGGGGATACAAAGTGATCAGGCTGTCCCACGTGGGGCTCACAGTCATCCCCATTTTACAGATGAGGCAACTGGGGTGCAGAGAACTTAAGTGACTTGTCCAAGGTCACACAGCTGACAAGCAGCAGAGCTGGGATTAGAACACATAACCTCTGACTCCCAAGCCTGGGCCCTTTCCACTGAGCCACGCTGCTTCTCTGTTGCTTATCGAGTGTAGACACAATTCCTGTCCTCAAAGAGTTTACAATCTAGCAATCTTATGGAATCAATCAATCAATCAATCATATTTATTGAGCGCTTTTATTTTATTTTGTTAGTATGTTTAGTTTCGTTCTCTGTCTCCCCCTTTTAGACTGTGAGCCCACTATTGGGTAGGGACTGTATCTATATGTTGCCAACTTGTACTTCCCAAGTGCTTAGTACAGTGCTGTGCACACAGTAAGCACTCAATAAATACGATTGATGATGATGATGATGATGTTGGGTAGGGACCGTCTCTATATGTTGCCAACTTGTAGTTCCCAAGCCCTTAGTACAGTGCTCTGCACACGGTAAGTGCTCAATAAATACGATTGATTGATTGATTCCTCTGTACGGTAACTTTGGAAATCAAATAATAATAATAATGGCATTTGTTAAGCGCTTACTATGTGAGAAGCACTGTTCTAAGCGCTGGGGGATACAAAGTGATCAGCCTGTCCGACGTGGGGCTCACAGTCATCCCCATTTTACAGATGAGGCAACTGAGGCACAGAGAAGTTAAGTGACTTGTCCAAGGTCACACAGTTGACAAGCGGCAGAGGCTGCGATTAGAACCCATAACCTCTGACTCCCAAGCCTGGACTCTTCCCACTGAGCCACGCTGCTTCTCTGTCACTTATCGAGTGTAGACACGATTCCTGTCTTCAAAGAGTTTACAATCTAGCAATCTTATTGAATCAATCAATCAATCAATCATATTTATTGAGCACTTACTGTGTGCAGAGCACTGTACTAAGCTCTTGGGAAGTACAAGTTGGCAACATATAGAGACGGTCCCTACCCAACAGTGGGCTCACAGTCTAGAAGGGGGAGACAGAGAACAAAACAGAACATATTAACAAAATAAAATAAATAGAATAGATATGTGCAAGTAAAATAAATAAATAAATAGAGTAATAAATACGTATAAACATATATACATATATATAGGTGCTGTGGGGAAGGGGAGGTAAGGCGGGGGGATGAAGTGGGGGAGGAGGGGGCGGGGAAGGAGGGGGCTCAGTCTGGGAAGGTCTCCTGGCGGAGGTGAGCTCTTAGTAGGGCCTTGAAGGGAGGAAGAGAGGATGACTTGGCAGATGGGCAGAAGGAGGGCATTCCAGGCCCGGGGGATGACGTGGGCCGGGGGTCGATGGTGCGACAGGTGAGAACGAGGCACGTTGAGGGGGCAGAGGAGCGGAGGGTGCGGGCTGGGCTGTAGAAGGAGAGAAGGGAGGTGAGGTAAGAGGGGGCGAGGTGATGGACAGCCTGGAAGCCGAACTGCAGGCTAAGACCATAGGAGCCAGCAGGCTTCTTCAGAGAAGGAGGAAAAACTCCCTGGATTCCTAACCCAATTAGGAGACACTAGAGAAGCTAGAACCCCTGGGGGGCGGTTGAATCAAAGGAATTTAGTTTATAAATGACCCTTTTGGGCAGGGTTTGGTTCACAATCATGACAGGATTCCTTTTGAATCTTCTGGGACGATGGATGAATAGGAAGGAAGCCAGGGAGAGAGTCCCCAGTGCCATGGCTGTGTTCAGGGACAATTTTCTCCCTGGGGGTCTCAGCAACGTCTGCCCTGAATCATGGAAAAGTGACAGGAGACACAGGGTCATAGAACTCTGAGCTTGCGGTGACCCAATTGAGAGGTGAAAATTTCAAATATCTCAAGCTCAGCCAATGAGAGGACTCACCAGAGAAGATGTCGCTGTTGTCGGGTTGAAGCTGTGAGAAAGAGTTGGGAAAAGACATAGGAGTATTCAGCAGGAAAGGGAGCTTCAAACCCACAAAGTAGCTGAAGTAAAAACAAAACCTTGATGGCCTGTGTCATATCCAAATCCTGTCCATCTTAGAACTATCCACAGGGAAGGAGTGTTCCAGAAGAAGCTATTTTGGAAGCTCCAGTCGTGAGGGATTTCCAAGTCCCTTAGAGCCCTTCCTCCTGGAGAAAGAGCATCGCCTTTTGGAAAGAACATGGCCTTGGGAGTCAGAAGATCTGGGTTCTAATCCCAGCTCTGCTGTTTGTCTGCTACGTGACCTTGGGCAGCTCATTTAACGTCTCTGTACCTCAGTTCCGTCATCTGCGAAATGGGGATTCATTCTTTTCTCCCTCCTATTTAGACTGTGAGCCCCAAGTGGGATCTATTTACTTAGAGAAGCAGCGTGGCCCAGTGGAAAAGAACATGGGCTTTGGATTCAGAGGTTATGGGTTCAAATCCTGCCTCTGCCAATTGTCAGCTGTGTGACTTTGGGCAAGTAACTTAACTTCTCTGTGCCTCAGTTACCGCATCTGGAAAAGGGGGGTTAAGACTGTGAGCCCCCCGTGGGACAACCTGATCACCTTGTAACCTCACCAGCGCTTAGAACAGTGCTTTGCACATAGTAAGCGCTTAATAAATGCCATCATCATTATTATTACTGCCAGAAGAGGGAGCCACAAGGTGGTCAGGGAGAGACAACTCTATTTGACTGAAAACATCAGGATTCCGCACTTTCTAGACGCCTTCTTCGCTTTACGCCAAAAGTCACCTTTTCCTCCTTCTTTGACCTTCCGTCCCGCCCCCTCAGGTCCCATCAGGGAGGGAAGTAGAGGCATGAGGAAGGCTCCCAGGCCTCTCCGGCATCAGCCAGGTTTTTGCAGGCAGCAAAGTAGTGAGCCAGCCACGTTTCTTGGAGCAGAGATGAAGAATCGTGGGCTTCTAGACTGTGAGCCCGCTGTTGTGTAAGGACTGTCTCTATATGTTGCCAACTTGTACTTCCCAAGTGCTTAGTACAGTGCTCTGCACACAGTAAGCGCTCAATAAATACGATTGATTGATTGATTGATTCAGACCAGAGACCGCTGAGGAAATTTACTGAATCTCTCTTGGCTAGTCACAATGTCCCTACTGGAGGACAAACACTAAAAGGCACTATCCACATAACAGAGGCTCAAAGGAAGGTGGTGAGAGAGTATGACAATTGCGGTAATGGTGGCAGTTATTAACCCCCTGCGCTTAACGCTGAGGGAATAGAGGACAAAAAAATGTAGCACAGAAGGCCCTTGTGAGATTTGAACTCACGACCTCTGGCTTACAAGACCAGGGCTCTAAACCTTGCGCTATAGGGCCACTTACGCAGGGCTCTTTCACTACCGCCTTACTAAGTGGGTTGAGTGGCTTGACATTGCACAGTTAATAATAATAATGGTATTTGTAAGCGCTTACTCTGTGCCAAACACTATTCTAAGCACTAGGGTAGATACAAGGTAATCAGAATGTCCCACGTGAGGCTCATGGTCTTAATCCCCATTTTACAGATGATATAACTGAGGCACAGAAAACTTTGAGGCCACTGAATACCTGGGGAAGCACATGAAGTTTTTCTGCACCGAAGAAACTCGCCAAGTGAGACATTTGCGGGATGATTTGCTGGCGGCAGTGATGGTGCTGTTGGGGTCAGAGATAAGGACAAGAAAAACACAACTAGAGGAAACTCCCTTTGAAGTAGGTGAAAATCAGCCTGGTCAAACTGCCTCACTAAAGAGAAGAAATTCATTCATTCATTCAATCGCATTTATTGAGAGCTTACTGTGTGCAGAGCACTGTACTAAGCGCTCGGGAAGTACAAGTCGCCAACCTATAAAGACGGTCCCTACCCAACAACGGGCTCCCAGTCTAGGAGGGGGAGACAGACAACAAAACAAAACATGTGGACAGGTGTCAAGTCGTCGAACAAATAGAGATAAAGCTAGATGCACATCATTAACAAAATAAATAGAAAGATAAATACGGATAAGTAAAATAAATAGAGTAATAAATCTGTACAAATATATATGCAGGTGCTGTGGGGAGGGGAAGGAGGTAGGGTGGGGGAGATGGGGAGGAGGAGAGGAAAAAGGGGGCTCAGTCTGGGAAGGCTTCTTGGAGGATAATAATAATAACAGTAATAATAGTGGCATTTATCAAGTGCTCACTATGTGCGAAGCACTGTTCCAAGCGCTGGGGGGGATACAAGGTAATCAGGTTGTCCCACGTGGGGCTCACAATCTTCATCCCCATGTTACAGATGAGGGAACTGTAAAGAGAGAAATGAATCAGCAATAACAAGCAAAAAAAAATGCTCTTGAGAAAGGTGAAGAGAAGATGTCAATCAATCAATCGTATTTATTGAGCACTTACTGTGTGCAGAGCACTGTACTAGACTGTGTAATAGTCCCGCTTGGACATTGGATTCCAATGTCCCGCTTGGATTCGAACCCAGGATCTTCTGTTTACTACACAGGCGCTTTAATCATGTAAGCCAAGGAACCAACTGGTAACCTACTCTCTCAACGTGAAACTGGAATGAGATGAATAGGATCTGTGTTTTAAATATTTGATATAAAAATGCCGTTATGTAATCATATTAAAAACAGTGTGCTTTTCATTATTATTGGGATAATTATTGTTATTTCAGTTTCCCTTTATGATGTTATGATGTAAGTCTCTGAGTGCAGACAGAAGGCTCTAAAAATCGAAACGGTGGAATTAAACTGCATTGGCTGTAAGCTCGTTGTGGGCAGGGAATGTGTCTGCTTACTGTTGTGTTATAATAATGGCATTTGTTAAGCACTTACTATGTGCAGAGCACTGTTCTAAGCGCTGGGGGGATACAAGGTGATCAGGTTGTCCCACGCGGGGCTCACAGTCATCACCCCATTTTACAGATGAGGTAACTGAGGCTCTGAGAAGTTAAGTGAGTTCCCCAAGGTCACACAGCAGACATGTGGGGGAGTCGGGATTCGAACCCACGATCTCTGACTCCAAAGCCCGAGCTCTTTCCACTGAGCCAAGCTGCTTCTCTACTTGTATTCTCCCAGATCCTTAGTACAGTGCTCTGCACACAGTAAGCACTAAACAAATACGATTGAATGAACCGGTTGGAAATAATACTGCCCTAGCGCTTCGCACAGTGCTCTGCACATAGAGAGCGCTCAAGAAATACGATTGAATGAATGCAATAGAACCCGGGCCTCCCACGTGACAGAAGAGAATTCTCCCACAGAACCACCAGTACCTTTCTGCAAGCAAACCTTTATCTCGTTCTTACTAAGGAGTCTGTGACCCTCTCTCTGATTCCGATTTGCTTGGATCCATCCCAGCGTTTTGTGCAATACCTGGCAAAAAGTAAGCGCTTAACACACACAGAGGTGGGCCGGCTTGGCTCGCCCTTCCACTGGCAGAGCCACAATCGGTTGGGCGAAAGCCATCTACAGAGCTGCAAATAGGGGAACCATACAGGGAGCAATCGAGATTCCTCACCAGCATTCCCGCTAAATCCTCACACTCCATGCTGGACAAATCCTAGAGTTATTTCCGGTCCCAGTGCACTTAACGTCACCCAGCATTTGCATCGCCGTCCTCGTCATTGTAGTACTATTTAGTGATTACTGAGCGCAGACCACTGAAATAAGCACTGGAAAAGAAATACATTGAAAACTAGACACGGTCCTTTGCCCTGCAGTAAAAGCCAGGAGACGCTAACAACATACAATTAAGGTGAAACACAACTATAGAAGACAAGGAGGACGTAGAAGGCTTCAGATTCCTCCCAAAGTAGAGCAACCGTCTTAGAAGTCTCAGCTGCAGCCATGGTGCTGGGCTTCTCAATTGTCTAAAAGTGAAAAAGACACAGACAATGTTCGAGTTCTATCTGGGCTGGTGTATGGGTCAATGGACACTTGAGCCATGGGATCAGCCAGGGGAGGAAGGGTAAAGGAAGTTGGGCACATAACATTCCGCTTTTCCTTTTGATCACAGGATTTATATTTTGCTGTCTGCCTCCCTGGAGTGTGTTTTCCTTTGCCGCCTTATCTCTCGATCCTTATGAAACTCGAAAGATGCTTTGATAAACTGCTCAAGGTAGTGGGACAGCAAAATTTGGGGTCTAGATTCAGCCAGATTCTAAAATTCCCCCATTAGATTGTAAACCTCTTTGAGGGAAGGAGTCATGGTTACTTGCCCTATTGTGCATCCCTAAACCTTAGTACGCAGTAAAAGCTCAATAAATTCCATCGATTGATGGCCAGCTTCTTTCATCTGTGGGCTCCAGAACCGAGAGCCTCCTGTGAAGGATGTATTTAGTCGAAAACTATTTAGTTGATAGTTTCTAAGTGGGGATAAGAAGTTCCCAGATCGAGATAACCTGGCCCCTCTTTCTCCCTCGTCCCCACAGCCCGAGTGTTCCCTGTTTCAGGACATAAAGAAAAGTGATATGACCTCTAAAGCCCCATCCCAAGTGTGACGTCATACCTCTGCCTGGTGGCTGTGGACCAATCAGAGAGTGTCCTGCCAGAGGGGGAGGAGGCTCATCTTCCTGAAAGGGACAGTCACTCTTTCTAGAAACAAGAAGACTACATCCCATTTCCATGGTAACAGGGACGGCAAGGCCTTTGAGACTGAGTTTATTCATTCAGTCATTCATTCACATATTTATTAAGAGCTTGCTGTGTGCAGAGCACTGTACTAAGAGCTTGGGACAGTACAATCTAACAATAAACAGACACATTACCTGTCCACAAGGAGTTTGCAGTCTAAACTAGTCTACTCTCAGTTTTCCCAATCAGGACAGTTCTGAACCCAGGTTTGACCACTTGGGAGCCGGAAATGGAATGAGAGGATAAATGAGGAATGGAGGGTGGGGAGTAGGTCCATTGTGATAAGTGCTGGTATTAATGCTTTTCTGTGTAGTCATGACCGACATCCGTGGGGGAGAGGCTGGCAGAGGCTGGAGGGTGTTGTCTTTGGTGGACTAAACTCGCCAGAACCTTCTGTGGGCTACTGACCAGCCATGCTGAGGAGGTTTACTGACTCTCTCTACGTTGGTACAACATCTCTCAGAGAGGACAATCATTGAAGGGAACAATCCACCTGACAAAGGGTCGTGGGAGGGAAGTGTGGAAAGAACAATTGAGGCGATTATAAGTGGTCGTATTTATTCAGATTTGGCTGATGACAACATGTTTCTATGTTCATCACATGGGGAGAAGAGAAACAACAAAATACTAGAAAGTAGGCCCTAGTGAGATTCGAACTCACGATCGCTGGTTTACGAGAGGAGTGCTCTCACCCCAGAGCTATAGGGCCATCTATGACATAACCAGAAAGATTTGTGCTGCCAGAGAGTTTGCAGCAGGCAAAATAATAATGATGGTGTTTGTTAAGCACTAACTATGTGCCAAACACTGTTCTAAACGCTGGAGAAATATGGTGTGGGATGGCTCAGTCCGCCTGTGGCCTGGAAGGCGAGTTTCGAGAGTTCGAGCCCCCCGACCCAATATTTGTCTCACACAGAAACACAGCTCCCCCCTTCCACCCTCTTTGAATTAGGGCGGCGCTTTACCAATAGCATACTTATTACTGAAGAAGCAGTGTGGCTTAGTGTGCAGAGACAGGCCCTGGGAGTCAAAAGAACCTGGGTTCTAATCCCGACTCCACCAACCGTCTGCTCTGCGACCTTGGGCAAGTCATTTCACTTCTCTTGGCCTCACTTTCCTCTTCTGTCAAATGGGAATGAAGACTCTGAGCCCGACGTGGGACAACCTGATGACCTTGTATCCACCCCAGCGCTTAGAACAGTGCTTGGCACGTAGAAAGTGTCTAACAAGTACCATCATCGTTATTATGAGAAGCAGATGGTTTAGTGGAAAGAGCACGGGTTTAGGAGTCAGAAATCGTGGGTCCTAATCCCGGTTTCACCACTTGTCAGCTGTGTTACTTTGGGCAAGTCACTTAACTTTTCTGTGCCCCAGTTACCTCATCTGTAAACTGGGGATTAAGACTGCGAGCCCCAAGTGGCTCTTATTATTATTATTATTACTAAGTGCTAGATAGATACAAGTTAATCAGGTCGAAGACAGTCCATATTAATTATGAGCTCACAGTCTTAATCCCCATTTTACAGATGAGGTAAGGGAGGCAAAGAGAAGTTAAGTGACTTTCAGACAACCATCAGAGGTGGGATTAGAAACCGGGTCATCTAACTCCAAGGCCCATGCTCTTTCCACTAATAGTATTTTTTTTCTCTCGGGGCCTTTGCTACAAATATTTGCTCACGAACAAAATAGAATACTAACTGGATTATGAAAACGGAAATATGTTGTTCGCCAGAGGACGATCTGGAGAGAAGACAGGCAGAACTCCCACATTTGTTAAGTGAAAAAACAAACCGAGTTATATAAAGAAGAAAAACTTTAGGTCCCACCGACATTTGAACTCGGATCACTGGACTCAAAGTCCAGAGTGCTAACCATTATACCACTGGGCCGTCGACACGTTTAAACTTCCCTAAAGTCATATTCTGATACATCCTTGCTTATCCTTCAGTTAATCAGTGAGTTATACTTATGAGGGTAATAGGAGAAAATATTATTACTGCTATTTCGATCATCATTATTTTACAATGATCGTGATAGACGAACCAATTGGCTATTATCATTTCCATCATGATGCAAGTTAAACCTTTTGTCATTTTATCGTTTTTAAAATGTTTTTCTTTATTTTTATGTAATGATTAAATAAACAAGATGTCCTTATTATAGTCATTCGAACTATCGTTAGTACTGGCAAGAGTATCATTGGTAGTATTATAGATATTATTATATTAACTATTATTACTGATGATAAAAATTCAAGGAATTACAATAGATGAAGCAATATATGGGTTTTGTCATAGAAGCAGCATGGGTCAGTGGAAAGAGCCCGAGCTTGGGAGTCAGAGGTTCTAATCCTGGCTCCACCACTTGTCAGCTGTGTGACTTTGGGCAGGTCATTTCACTTCACTTCTCTGGGCCTCATTTACTTCATCTGTAAAATGGGGATTAAGACTGTGAGGCCTACGTGGGACAACCTAATCACCTTGTATCCGCCCCAGCTCTTAGAACAGTGCTTTGCACAAAGTAAGCGCTAAACAAATACCATCATCATCATTATTATTATCCAATGCATTATCATGGTAAAAACACAGGGTGCTTACATTCTTATAATCATTAGGATAAAATTCTCATTTTAGTTTTCCTGTTTGGTGCTTTGATGCACGTCTCAAAATGGAGACGAAGACTCTAACTAATGTATATATATATATATATATATACATATATTTTATATATATATTATATATATATATTTTATATATATATATCTATTAATATATATATTTTCAAACCCAGGATTCCCAGGATGGGAAAGGAAGGAAATTGACGTCCACCGTATGCAGTAGTACTGTTGGTGGATGATCGTGGTCCTGGCCATGGAGACAATGGGAGGGTCGGAGGGGAATTGGAGGCTCGGGAATACTTGCCACTGTTGATTTTCAGATGTGTTGGAGATTGTTTCATTTCCTTACCTGGGCACCCCAAACTTTCCTGGTCCATGAAAAGGAGACGTTTTTCCTTACTCCCCCATTACATGAATCCAGCCTCCTGCTCCTGCCCGTTCTGCTCCCGAATTATCGGGGTCCCGATTATCCCGCTGGGGGCGTACCGGGTTCCCGGGGCCGGGTTGGAGGGAGAGCGAGATAACAGGAGGAAGGGGAGTTCCTCTGGATCGAGTGCAACAAGAGGTACTAAAAAGTTCATGGGCTCTAATTCCACTCCGCCACTTGTCAGCTGTGTGACTTTGGGCAAAGCACTTACCTTCTCTGTGCCTCAGTTCCCTCATCTGTAAAAAGGGGATTAAGACTGTGAGCCCCACATGGGACAACCTGATCACCTTGTATCCCCCCAGCGCTTAGAACAGTGCTTTGCACATAGTAATCACTTAACAAAAACCATTATTATTATTATTACCTCGTCTGTAAAAGAGGGATTAAGACTGTAAAACGCGCGTGGGACAACCTGATTACCTTGTATCTCCCGCCAGCGCTTAAAACAGGGCTTGGCACATAGTAAGCGCTTAGCAAATTCCATTACTATTATTTTCGTCCCTCGCCCAGCCGCCCCCAACCCTGCATTGTTCTATCCTTTAGTGAATAGTCGAAACTGTTTACACCGTGGGAGCAAAGTGTCACAGCGGAAGCATTCTGGGGCCATAACCCAGAGGCTGATGGATCAAAACCATCTTCTGTTAAGCATTTTTCCTTTGTACACTCCACTCGATATTCTTCAAATACCATCGAGTCGTTTCCGACCCATAGTGACTCCATGGATACACCCTCTTCAGATCTTCTGTCACAAAGTCGTTGTGGTATGTGTATCCGTAGAGTTTTCATTCTTTTATGCGTATTCATACAGTTGACGGTCACTGGTGGTGAAATTTTGGAGTGTGTGCCTGTGGACAAAAGACTAATCTGTAGGACTCACATACCTGTTCCTTGTTTCGCTGTAATGCTTTTCTTTTGGGTGTCTAGTGCACATTTCCTTTTAGCTGCCTTGTCTCTTAATCTTTATGAGCTATAAAGATACTTTGCTAATCGCGGCTAGATTCTCCAGGATTGTAAACTCCTTCGCTGGATTGTAGACAGCTTTGAGGGCAGGAATGGTCCTTACTTACACTATTGTGTGCTTCCACAAACTTAGGACAGTGGAGAATTACGTTCTCAATTAAAACTATTGATTGATTGCCAGTTGGTTTGATCTGTGGTTTCCGAGTACGAGAGTTTCCTGACAAGGCCGTGTTTAGGCGAAAGCTGTTTCAAAGTGGGAATGAGGTACCCCCAAATCCAGAATACCTGTTCCTCCTTCCTTCTCGACCCCATCGCACTGGTTTCAATACACAAAATGGCGCAAATGTGAGCTCCAGAACCCCACGTGTATTATGACGTCTGTCCTCCTCCTGGAGGCTGTGGGCCAATCAGAGGCCGTCCTTTCAGCTAAAATCAGACCTTCTGAGCTGCATCCCTTTTGGAGTGGAAGCAAGAAGACTGCATCCCTTTTAGATGATGAGCAGGACCCGCAAAGCCTTTGAAATGTCAGTATCCCATACCAGACAGTTTTGGACTCAGGTCTGGCTATTAGTGAATGTAATGAAAAAGCAGGGTTGGGATGGGGCATGGTGGGAGGGGAGGGTTTTGTTCCAGAAGGCGGGCCATGGATGAGGTTATTACTGGGATATTGTTGAGGAAGGTGATGCAGCGCTCACTAAATACAATTGAATGAAATCGGGAATGGAGGGTGGGGAATAGGACCATTATGATTAATGAATTTTCGGGTTTCCCTTCTAGGTCCAAGAGGGAATCCCTACTCCTCCGTGGTTTCCAGGAGCTTCTGTGGCGAGGCAGATAGCGGATGGTAGTCATTCTTTCAATCATTCAATCGTATTTATTGAGCACTTACTGTGTGCAGAGCACCGTACTAAGTGCTTGGAAAGTACAATTCGGCAACAGATAAAGACAATCCCTACCCAACAACGGGCTAGTCCAGTGCGGGTGCGTCTTTCAGCGATTCCCGCTGAGAACCACCTAGCTTCTCTTTCTGCTCCATGACTCACTTCCGGGACATCGCCAAGATCCGCCCTTTCCTCTCCATCCAAACCGCTACCCTGCTGGTTCAATCTCTCATCCTATCCCGACTGTATTACTGCATCAGCCTCCTCTCTGATCTCCCATCCTCCTGTCTCTCCCCACTTCAGTTTATACTTCACTCTGCTGCCCGGATCATCTTTATGCAGAAATTCTCTGGGCATGTTAGTCCCCGCCTCAAAATCCCCAGTGGCTATCAGTCAACCTATGTATCAGGCAAAAACTTCTCACGCTCGGCTCCAAGGCTCTCCATCACCTCGCCCCCTCCTACCTCACCTTCCTTCTTTCCTTCTACAGTCCAGCCCACACCCTCCGCTCCTCTGCTGCCATTAACCTCCTCACTGTGCCTCGTTCTCACCTGTCCCGTCTTCGACCCCCGGCCGACGTCCTCCCCCTGGCCTGGAATTCCCTCCCTCCGCACATCCACCAAGCTAACTCTCTTTCTCCCTTCTAAGCCCTACTGAGAGCTCACCTCTCTGTCCAGGAGGCCTTCCCAGGCTGAGTCCCCTCCTTCCTCTCCCCCTCCCAAATCCCCCCCACCCTACCTCCTTCCCCTCCCCACCGCACATGTATATATGTTTGTACAGATTTATTACTCTATTTATTTTACTTGTACATATTTACTATTCTATTTATTTTATTTTGTTAATATGTTTTGTTTTGTTGTCCGTCTCCCCCTTCTAGACTGTGAGCCCGTTTTTGAGTAGGGCCCATCTCTGTATGTTGCCAACTTGCACTCCCCAAGCGCTTAGTACAGTGCTCTGCATACAGTAAGCGCTCAAGAAATACGATTGAATGACTGACTGACTGACTGACTGAATGAATGAATGACCACGGGTCTTCAGACAGTGTTGGAGTGAGGAAAGGTGAGCCTACATCTATGACCTTGTATCTGTTCCTTTCATGATTTTGATATGCACCCCACCATCAGCCCCAGAGCACTTACCTGTAATAATAATAATGGTGGTATTTTTTAATAATAATAATAATAAAGATGGTATTTGTTAAGCGCTTTATATGTGCCAAGCACTGTTCTAAGCGCTGGGGTAGAGACAAGGTAATCAGGTTCCGTACTAAGCGCTGGGATGGATACAAGCCAATCAGATTGGACACAGTCCCTGTCCCACACAGGGCTCATAGTCTTCATCCCCATTTTACAGATAAGGTAACTGAGGCACAGAGAAGTGAAGTGGCTTGCCCAAGGCCACATAGCAGACAAGTGGTGGAGTCAGGATTAGAATCCATGACCTTCTGACTCCCAGGCCTATGCTCTATCCGTCTGTAATTTGCTTATATTAATGTCTGTCTCCCCCTCTAGCCTGTGAACTCGTTATTGACAGCTAGCATATATACCAACTCTGTTCTATTGTACTGTCCCAAGCCCTTAGTACAGTGCTCTGCATAGAGTAAGGGCTCAACAGATACGACTGATTAATCAATCAATCAATCAATCAATCGTATTTATTGAGCGCTTACTATGTGCAGAGCACTGTACTAAGCGCTTGGGAAGTACAAATTGGCAACACATAGAGACAGTCCCTACCCAACAGTGGGCTCACAGTCTAAAAATCGTGGAGATGATATCAGAAAGAACAAAAGCAAGCGTGATCAGCAGGATTCAAACCTGCACGAGAAAACCCCAATGGATTTCTAGTCCGTCATCTTAACCACTTGGCCACGACTACTTGCACACCTAGTTCATTCAGGCCCTTCCCAAGGCCTGAGTGTCTTCATCAGAATCCAACACCTAGCTTGGAGTTTCTTTCTCCCTCCAAGTCCCCGGACTCCTCGGAGACAAGATCAATCCCCTTTTCTGATCTCAATCCTGCATCCAGAATCCTTTGACAACCAAGCATCATACAGGATTCTGCACGATCCTTCCTCTCACTACTTAAGCGTCTTGGGAATATTCTTCTTTGTTCTCCCCCGCTTGTTAGCACACAAGCTCCTTGTAGACAGGGAGAGTGTCTCGTGTTGCTGGAGTACTTTGGAAGAGCTTCAGAACAGCTTATTGCATACCCTTAACTCCTCCTCGTCCTGTTTCTTCTCCGCCGCCCGTCTCACCTTTCTCTTCTCTGACTACTGCTTAAACAACAGGTTGGATCTTAGTGGATTATCGACCAGGTTCCCATGTTTCCCAACTCGTATTCTCCGGCGGCCAGGAATGGGACAGGAGGGAGGGAGGTCTTGGTCTCAAACCCGAAGATGCCTCTGGAGAGGTAGGTAACTAAAAAGTGTTTTCCTGGAGCAGGTGGGAATCTGGGGACCTTCTCACCTCCAAGATTCATTCTTTGACTTGTCGTGAGGTGCTGGCTCTGTTACTTCTTGTCCTGTGAGATTTCTTACCGCTGTCTTTATCCGTCCAAACCGACTTAGACTTTTAAGAAGTTCACGTGGAATTTCAGGCTGCTCGCCCCTGAAAGTGGACTAAATTGAAACGTAGTGCCGAGCGAGGTCCTTATCTAATAACCGCTTGGTCGAAAAGGGATTAGTAGAAGGTTGGGATTGGCCAAATCAAAAAGCCCCCATCATGGTTTCCTGAGTGCTCAACATGCCAACTGGCTTTTGAGCTCTCCCCTGGATTTGTTTCCGAGGGATATTGTAGAACAACAAACTTGTCGACAGTGTTTGGAGACTAAGAGTAGGAATGGGTTCCATGGTGTAAGGTTTAGCACTCTGGACTCTGAATCCAGCGATCCGAGTTCAAATTTCGGTGGAACCTCTTGTTTTCGATCTTTAATGAATGTGCTTAGTATGTGCCAAATGCTGGTATTAAAAGCCGGGTTTGCCCCCAAGATATTCAGGTCGGGGACTGTCCCTACCCCACATGTGCTTAAGTGGGGTGAAATTTCCGTTGGGGGGTCCCCTTCTTCCCCCATTTCAAACAGGCTATCACTGCCCTAGTTATGACGACCAGGGCCAGAGGAGCTTTTGACTGTCTGAAAACATCAGGACCCCGCAATTTCTAGAATACTTATTGGCGTTATCCAAAAAGCGACCGCTTCTTCCTTCTTTAACCTCCAAATCGGGCAACCCCGATTTGGTAGGGGCCGAGGTAAAGGCAGGAGAAAGCCCCTCTGGTCGGATTCCACGATTCCCAGATCCCTCCAGCAGCAGCAGCCAGGCAAGCAATTAGGGAGTGAGCCAGCTATGCTCCTTGGCCTTGGGTTGGGGGAGATGAGGAATTGAGGGTTTCTGACCAGAATCGGCTGAGGAAGTTCACTAACTCACTCTAGGCTAGTTACAAAGTCTCCTGGAAGACAAACACTGGAAGGCGCAATGCACGTGACAGAGGCTCGTGGGAGAACAGGGGGAAACAATAATTGCAGCAATTACCAATGCTGATATTCAGCTTTTGCTGGTTGCTAACGTCTTTTTACGCTCATCACTCGGGGAGAAGTGGAAGGTAGCAAATATTCCTCGGCAGGCCCTAGAGAGATTCGAACTCACAATCCCTGAGCGCTTAGAACAGTGCTTTGCACATAGTGAGTGCTTAACAAATGCCATTATTGTTATTATTATTATTACAGTACAACAGAATTAACAGAGCTATTCCAAGCCCATAACGAACTTACAGTCTAGAGGGGGAGACAGTCTATCAATCAGTCAATCAATCAGTGGTATTTATTCAGTGCTTACAATATGCAGAGCATTCAATTCAATCATATTTATTGAACATTTACTGTGTTCAGAGCACTGTACTAAGCACTTGGGAGAGTACAATGCAACGGAATTAGCAGACATGTTCCCTGCCCATAACGTAGGGGTACACATCTAGATAATGATGATATTTGTTAAGTGCTTACTATGTGCCAAGCACTGGGTAATGGCAATCAGGGCTGTTGTTCTATGTTGCGGTGTTGAAGGCTCTGATTGATTAATTAATTTATTTTGATTGATACCTAAAAGTTTCTGGATCTGGAAAGAGAAGTGGATTTTGGAGGACTTTGAAGATGAATGTGGTCATCAGGTGGATTTGTGGGAGGAGGGAGTTCCATATAAGAAGATTGAGTGGGTAAAAACAAAAGCAGCATGGCCTGGTGGATACAATACGGGCTTGAGAGGTGGAAGATCCGGGTTCTGATCCCGGCTCTGCCACTTGCCTGCTGTGGGACCTTGGATAAGTCGCTTAACTTCTCAGTGCTTCAGTTTCAACTGCAAAATGGGGATTCAATCCCTGTTCTCCCTCTTAGACTGTGAGCCCCGTGGGGACCGATTATCTTCAATCTACTCCAGCGCTTAGAACAGTGCTCAGCACACAGTAAGCACTTATCAAATACCACACAAAATAACGGGATATGAATGATCACCACCTGGGCGATGCCTCAAGGCAGCTACACACCCACTAACGGCAAAGAGGTGAGCTTACCATCCACCACAACTTAAAAGCAAGGGGACATTTGTGTGTTGGAATCACTCATCTTACAAACCTCTGATCAATTACTTCTCTCTCTGGGTCTATATTCCCTTGCTCTGCTGTTTAATTGAACCTCTGGTCTTCTGGTCTAAACACCATGCCAACCTCGTTCACTTCAAGTTTATCCTTTCCTGCCTTAACTCAGCCCTCTCTTCTGCCAGACAAAACTATTTCTCCTCCCTTATTGACACCCATGCCCATCACCCCCGCCAGCTCTTCCGTACATTCAACTCCCTTCTCAGGCCCCCGGTTCCTCCCCCTCCTCCTTCCCTCACCCCCAACGATCTGGCCTCCTACTTCATTAACAAAATTAAATCCATCAGGTCCGACCTCCCCAAAGTCTCTTCGCCCCTTTCCCCAACCCCCCGGCTCTCAACACTCTCTGCTACTCTCCCATCCTTCCCAGCGGTATCCTCAGAGGAACTCTCCTCCCTCCTCTCAAGTACTACTCCGGCCACCTGTGCTTCTGACCCCATTCCCTCTCATCTTATGAAATCTCTCGCTCCATCCCTTCTCCCCTCCTTAACTTCCATCTTCAACCGCTCACTCTCCACTGGTTCCTTCCCATCTGTCTTCAAACATGCCCATGTCTCTCCCATCCTAAAAAAACCCTCTCTTGACCCCACCTCACCTTCTAGTTATCGTCCCATATCCCTCCTACCATTCCTTTCCAAACTCCCTGAACGAGTTGTCTACACGCGCTGCCTAGAATTCCTCAACAACAACTGTCTCCTCTACCCCCTCCAGTCTGGCTTCCGTCCCCTTCATTCCACGGAAACTGCACTCTCAAAGGTCACCAATGACCTCCTGCTTGCCAAATCCAACGGCTCATACTCTGTCCTAATCCTCCTCGACCTCTCAGCTGCCTTTGACACTGTGGACCACCCCCTTCTCCTCAACACGTTATCTGACCTTGGCTTCACAGACTCCATCCTCTCCTGGTTCTCCTCTTATCTCTCCGGTCGTTGTTTCTCAGTCTCTTTTGCAGGCTCCTCCTCCCCCTCCCATCCTCTTACTGTGGGGGTTCCCCAAGGTTCAGTGCTTGGTCCCCTTCTGTTCTCAATCTACACTCACTCCCTTGGTGACCTCATTCGCTCCCACGGCTTCAACTATCATCTCTACGCTGATGACACCCAGATCTACATCTCTGCCCCTGCTCTCTCCCCCTCCCTCCAGGCTCGCATCTCCTCCTGCCTTCAGGACATCTCCATCTGGATGTCCGCCCGCCACCTAAAGCTCAACATGTCAAAGACTGAGCTCCTTGTCTTCCCTCCCAAACCTTGTCCTCTCCCTGACTTTCCCATCTCTGTTGATGGCACTACCATCCTTCCCGTCTCACAAGCCCGCAACCTTGGAGTCATCCTCGACTCCGCTCTCTCATTCACCCCTCACATCCAATCCGTCACCAAAACCTGCCGGTCTCAGCTCCGCAACATTGCCAAGATCCGCCCTTTCCTCTCCATCCAAACCGCTACCCTGCTCATTCAAGCTCTCATCCTATCCCGTCTGGACTACTGCACTAGCCTTCTCTCTGATCTCCCATCCTCGTGTCTCTCTCCACTTCAATCCATACTTCATGCTGCTGCCCGGATTATCTTTGTCCAGAAACGCTCTGGACATATTACTCCCCTCCTCAAAAACCTCCAATGGCTCCCGATCAATCTGCGCATCAGGCAGAAACTCCTCACCCTGGGCTTCAAGGCTGTCCATCACCTCGCCCCCTCCTACCTCACCTCCTTTCTCTCCTTCTACTGCCCAGCCCGCACCCTCCGCTCCTCCACCACTAATCTCCTCACTGTACCTCGCTCTCGCCTGTCCCGCCATCGACCCCCGGCCCACGTCATCCCCCGGGCCTGGAATGCCCTCCCTCTGCCCATCCGCCAAGCTAGCTCTCTTCCTCCCTTCAAGGCCCTGCTGAGAGCTCACCTCCTCCAGGAGGCCTTCCCAGACTGAGCCCCTTCTTTCCTCTCCCCCTCGTCCCCCTCTCCATCCCCCCATCTTACCTCCTTCCCTTCCCCACAGCACCTGTATATATGTATATATGGTTGTACATATTTATTACTCTATTTATTTATTTTACTTGTACATTTCTATCCTACTTATTTTATTTTGTTGGTATGTTTGGTTCTGTTCTCTGTCTCCCCCTTTTAGACTGTGAGCCCACTGTTGGGTAGGGACTGTCTCTATGTGATGCCAATTTGTACTTCCCAAGCGCTTAGTACAGTGCTCTGCACATAGTAAGCGCTCAATAAATACGATTGATTGATTGATTGATTGGTCATCAAGCTCATATCGACAGCCCCAAACCCACATCTCCATCCTCCTCGAATCTGGGCCACAGAAGGACCAATTCCATTGTTCTATACAGTGGGATTAATTAAAGTCTGAATTCCCCATCCCATCCCTCAGGACTTCCTCTCATCCCTTGGTTCCCAGAGCCCTGAACGCTAGAAAAGCCAAGGACCCGATCCTCATCCCTCCAACAAAATCTTGACACATTATCCATCATCCCCGTCTCCCAATCTCTCAACTCCGATCCAAACCAATCGCACAGCTCTCCGACCTGTTCCAGTGTCACGGGAGACTGGAAGGAAGTCGGTCTTCGTTCCCCTGGGTTGCCATTCCCCCTCAATTGAGAGTCATAAATCTCTCTTCCTGTTTCCATATCCCTGATCCCCATTTCTACAGACAAGGTCGCTGAGTGAACGGGAGAGGAGGAGATCTCTTGTGAATTACAGATCTCGGTGCCCAATGAGGTCATGGGGGAATAACGGGAGGATTCAGGAAAGCCAGTTCGATGATTCTCCCGTGTTTCCTCGCAGGCCGTGCCGTGAGGTAAGTTCTTTCTGTTCTGCTCTTCTTCTTGGGCCTCGAGTGAGGAGGCAAAAAGACCCTTTCTGCTCACTCATCCTGAGGTGCCAGTGAAAGCCTTTCAGATCCAAAGATGAAGGATTAAACAGACGTCGCACTATGAAACATGCCATGACCAAATCCCATCAACCACCTGTCCTTCTTGGTAAGCTTTCTCTGATAACGGCACCAGTCTATTTAGAGGGAGCATATTCATTTATTCATTGAATCGTATTTGTTGCGGACATACTGTGAGCAAAGCAGTGTACTAAGTGCTTGGGAGAGTACAGTATAACAATAAGCAGACACAGTCCCTACCCACAATGAGCTTACAGTCTAGAGGGTGATAATACATTCCTTGACCCCCATCTCAATGAATCATTTAATCTATGTATTCAATTTATTGAAGCATTCAAATTTATTGAACGCTTATTGCGGGCAGAGCACTATGCTATGAGCTTGGGAGAGTACAGTAGAGTAGAGGTGGTAGACACGTTCCCTGCCCACATGAGCTTACAGTCTAGAGGGGGAGATGGACATTATTATAAATAAATGAATTACAGATATGGACAAAAGTGCCTTGGGGCTGAGGGAGGGGTGAATAAAGGACGCAAATCCAAGTGCAGGGGTGACGTAGAAGGGGGTGGGAGAAGAGGAAAGGAGGGCTTAGTCGGGGAATACCTCTTTGAGGATACGGCATCTTCAATAAGGCTTTGAAGGTGGGGAGAGTGGTCGTCTGTCGGACATGAAGAGGGAGGGCATTCCACGCCAGCGGCAAGAAGTGGGCAAGAGGTCAGAGATGAGATAGACCAGACTGAGATTTCAAAGAATAATTCATCCATGCCTATATCATCCCAACAGCCAAGGGTCAAGTGTTCGAATCCTGGCTCCGCCACTTGTCTACTGTGTGACCTTGGGCAAGCCACCTAACTTCTCTGTACCTCAGCTACCTCATCTGTAAAATGGGAATAAAGATTGTGAACCACACGTGGGACAAACTGATCACCTTATATCCCCCCAGCGTTTAGAAAAGAGCTTTGCACATAGTAAGGGCTTAACACATGCCATTATTATTATTATTATTATTATTATTATTATTATTATTATTATCAGCCACTTAGCATTCCTTTATAGTGCATTTCTTATTCATTTATTTCTAATTTTTAGATGACTTTATGCATGAGTTGACTCCTATTCCTACTGTGCAAGTTCAGGTTCTGTCTGTCTTATTCACTGTCTTACGAACTTCAAAGGATAGGGATCACTTCTGTTGCTGCCAGTTTCCTCTGGTGGTGAAAAATGCCTAGCTTTCACCCATTTCCTCTTGGGAAACCCAGCAACAATTTGTCGAAGTCTCAATGGACATTACCCCAGCGCTTAGAACAGCGCTTGGCACATAGTATGCACTTGATAAATGCCATTATTATTATTATTGCTTATTATTTTTATTGTGTTTGTTAAGTGCTTACTATGAGTCAAGAATTGTTTTAAACCCTGGGGTACATACAAGTTAATCAGGTTAGACCCATTCCCTGACCCCTATGGGGGCTCACAGTTTTAGTCCCCATTTTACAGATTAAAATCTCAAAAAGTCTAGGAAGCAGTGTGGTTTAGCGGAAAGAGCCCGGGCTTGGGAGTCAGAGGTCTTCGATTCTAATCAATCAATCAACCAATCGTATTTATTGAGTGCTTACTGTGTGCAGAGCACTGTACTAAGCGCTTGGGAAGTACAAGTTGGCAACATATAGAGACGGTCCCTACCCAACAGTGGGCTCACAGTCTAGAAAGGGGAGACAGAGAACAAGACATAACATATTAACAAAATGAAATAAATAGAATAGATATGTACAAGTAAAATAAATAAATAGAGTAATAAATAGTTACAAACATATATACATATATACAGGTGGTGTTGGGAAGGGAAGGAGGTAAGGCAGGCGGGATGGAGAGGGGGAGGAGGGGGAGAGGAAGGAGGGGACTCAGTCTGGGAAGGCCTCCTGGAGGAGGTGAGCTCTCAGTAGGGCCTTGAAGGGAGGAAGAGAGCTAGCTTGGTGGATGGGCAGAGGGAGGGCATTCCAGGCCCGGGGGATGACGTGGGCCGGGGGTCGATGGTGGGACAGGCGAGAACGAGGCACGGTGAGGAGATCAGCGGCGGAGGAGCGGAGGGTGTGGGGTGGGCTGTAGAAGGTACAGCAGGAGTCCACAAGGAGCTTACAGTCTAGAGTAGGAGATGGACATTATTATAAAGTCAATGCATTATGGATACGGACGTAAGTGCTGTGGGCTGAGGGAGGGGTGAATAATGGGAGCAAATCTAAGTGCAAGAGTGTGGGACAAGAGGGGATGAGGGCTTAGTTGGGGGTGCTCTGTTGGAGGAAATGTCCCTTCAAAAAGGTTTTGAAGGGGGAGAGAGCGTTTGTCCGTCGAAGGGAGGGATGCGGGCAACAGCTCAGTGGTGAGCTGGACTAGACTGAGATCTCAAAGAACGATTCCCATGTCATCCCATCAGCCAATTTAGCACTAGTATGTTCATCTGTATAAGGCATTTCTTATTCGTTCATTCCTACTTTTCAGATGGGTTTTAAGTAAACTTTGACTCCTATTCCTATGGTGCAAATTCAAGTTGTATCTGCCTCCCTCACTAGCTTATCAACTTTCAAGGATAAGGGTGACATCTGTTGCTCTCAGTATCCAAGTACAGTGCCCTGAACTCAGTAAACCCTCCGGACCTCAGTTATCCCATCTGTGAAATGGGATTAAGACCGTGAGCCCCATGTCGGACAGGACCTGTGTCCAGCCTGATAAGCCCGTATTTACCCCAGTTCTTAAGACATGGTCCTTAAGACATGCCATTAAAATAATGAACATCCATAACATTGATGGTGGTAGTGAAAAATATAGCATTTACCTAGCCACCACCCATTTTCTCTTAGGAAACCCAGCAACGATTTGTCCAAGTCTCATTGGACTTATTATTAATTATGATGATTATTATATTTGTGAAGCCCTTACTATGAGTCAAGCACTGTTCTAAATGCTGGGGTAGATGCAGGTTCATCAGGTTGGACAGAGTCCAACCTGACAGATGGGGAACACAGTCTAAAACTCAATTTTATGGATGAGGTCACTGAGGCGCAGGGATTGTGATTTGCTCAAGATAATCCGACAGAAATTATCCGTAATTTTATTTATTTGTATTGATAGCTGTCTCCCCCACTCCAGACATTAAGCTCACTGTGGGCTGGGAATGTGACAGATTTTTGTTGTATTGTGCTCTCCCAAGCGCTTAGTACAGTGCTCTGCATACAATAAGCGCTCAGTAAATGATTTAATGAATGAATGAATGAATGAATATCAGGTAGCAGAGGCAAGATTAGAATCCAGATCCTCTAACTCTCAGGCCCGGGCTCTTTCCACTAGACCACACAGCTTCACGCTCAAATACTATTTATTGGTTGACCTGAGTCTTTGACACATTCCACACTCAATTAAGGAAGTCACATTCCCCAGGCACAGTTTGGGGGAAACCATGTCCAGTGCGGAAAAACGGATTTGTGTAGTGTTTGTGTTGTTATGATACACAGTGCAGGCGAGTTCCTAGACTCCCTCTGGCAATGGCTAGGAGATGCTAGACTGTAACCTCGTTGTGGGCAGGAAATGCGTCCGTTTTCTTGTTTGAGTGTACTCTTTAAATCACTTAGTACAATGCTCACCATGCAGTAAGCCCTGCATAAATACGAGTGATTGATTGACGCCCCCATCAATTGATTTGGCAGGGATCGCATGTGCATTTTGCTAGCTACCGACGAGATAGTTCAACTGTGCGATCCATCCCATTTTTCTTTCAGGGAACTTACGAGATGGCCCTGGACAATCGCATGGCAGTGAGGGAATTCCTGCTGCTGGGATTCTCGGAGGTCCGGGAGAGGCAGGTGGCCCAGGCCGCGCTGTTCCTCCTGGTCTACCTGGCGGCTGTGACGGGGAATCTCCTCATCGTTACCATCACCGTCCTCGACCGGCGCCTCCACACCCCCATGTACTTCTTCCTCAGAAACCTGTCCGTCCTCGACCTCGGCCTCATCTCCGTCACCGTCCCCAACTCCGTCGTCAACTCCCTGACCAACAACAGATCCATCTCCTTCGTGGGCTGTGTCCTCCAAGTGTTTTTCTTTGTGTCTTTGGCATCTGCCGAGCTGGCCTTCCTCACGGTGATGTCCTATGACCGCTATGTGGCCATCTGCCTTCCGCTGCGCTACGAGGTCATCATGAGCAGAGGGGACCTTTGGAAGATGGCTGGCACCTCCTGGCTCAGCGGGGGACTCTCTGGCCTCGTGTACACGGCTGCCACCTTCTCCGGGCCCTTCTGTGGGTCCAACGCGGTCCGCCAGTTCTTCTGTGACGTCCCCCAGCTCCTCACGCTCTCTGACCCCAGTGTGATCGTCCAAAAAGTCGGGGTAACAATCTCTGTTGTTAGCCTCGCCTTCCTCTGTTTGGCCTCCATCGTCGTCTCTTACGTGCACATCTTCCGGGCCGTGCTGAGGATGCCGGCCGCCGAGGGCCGGGCCAAAGCCTTCTCCACCTGCCTGCCCCACCTCGCCGTCGTGACTTTCTTTGTCTCCACGGGTGGCTTTGCCTACCTTAATCCAAAAGGTTCTCCTGTCCTTGACCTGCTTCTGTCGGTGTTCTATGCCGTGGTGCCTCCGGCCGTGAACCCCCTAATCTACAGCCTGAGGAACAAGAACATGAAGTCTGCTTTGTGGAAAATTCTGGGCGGAAAATTGTGAACCTGGAGGAAAATGTCCTCTTATTTTTAAGAGATTCTCTCTTTCATCCTATCATTCTCTCCACCTCTAGATTGTAAGATCGTTGTAGGCAGAGAAGATAACTACCAACTCCGTTGCATTGTTCTCTCCAAAGTGCTTAGTAACAATAACAATAATAATGATAATAATGGTATTTGTTAAGTGTTTACTGTGTGTCAAGCACTGTTTTAAGCCCTGGGGTAAATACAAGGTTATCAGGTTGTCCCAGTCTTAATCCCCATTTGACAGATGAGGTAACTGAGGCCCAGAGGAGTGAAATGTCTTGCCTAAAGTCCTACAGCTGACAAGTGGCGGAGCAGTGATTAGAACCCACGACCCCTGACTCCCAACTCTTGCTCTTTCCACTGAGCCACGCTGCGTCACAGTAAGTGCTCAATGAATGCCACTGACTGATTCATTCATTTAGCCCGTAAGCTCTTTTTGGTAGGGAATGTTTTTAAAAATTCTGTTGTGTTATACTCTCCCAAGTGATTAATTCAGTGCTCTGGACACAGTAAGAGCTCAATAAATACAACTGATTAACTAATTCCTCTAGACTGTAAGCTCCTTGTGGGCAGGAAATGTGTCTTCCATCTCTGCTGTATTATATTCTCCCAAACACTTAGTATAGTGCTCTGCACATAGTAAGTGCTCAATCAATACTATTGCTTGATTGATTGCTCATCTTAAAACCTGTCCCAAGCCGAAACTCCACTCCAATCTGCCTTATCTCCAGGTCAAGGACACTTTTTATGGTATTTGTTAAGCGCTCACTATGTGCCAAGCACTGTCCTAAGCCCTAGGGTAGATACAAACTAATCAGGTTGGACACAGTCCCAAGCTGACACAGAGCTTACAGTCGAAGTCAGAGGGAGCAGGATTTAATTCCCATTTTTATCCGAGGCACAGAGAAGTGAAGTAACCTGTTCAAAGTCATATATGGAAGAGCCAGGATTAGAACCCAGATCCTTTGACTCGACACCTGTGTTCTTTCCACTGGTTTTCCTTGTTAAGGTTTCCTTTGCAGTTCAGCTCAACACCTTGATAGGTATTCCTGCCAACACAAGGTAGTCATTTTCTTCACGACCTACTTGTTATCAACAAGTTATGTTGTGTCAACCATTGTCTCTGTGATCTGCCTACTCTATTATACTCTCCCAGGGTCTCAGTACAGCGCTTTGCAATACGTAAGTGCTTAATAAACACCATTGATTGAATGTTTAATAATTCCAACATAATGATAATAACTTACAGATAGATTGATTACCATATGCAGGAATCATGTCTAGTTACTCTACTGTATGCTCTGAAGAGGTTAGTACAATGCTCTGCACGGCAAGCACTAAAAAAGAGCATTGATGAGAGAATTGTAAACTCTCCGAAGGCCAAAATCTCATCTACTTTTTCTATCGTACTTTCCCAAGCACTTAGTACCGTGTTCTGCACCGAGGAAAAACTCAATAAATCCCACTGATTCATTTATTGATTAAACAATTGCAATTAAGCTTGCAGTCAAAGATCCGTACATCCACGAGTGTTCAGGATGCGTATAAACAGAAATGTAACAGCAAGAGGTGAACATGGGGTAATATGATGCCTATAAATAGAGAATAGAGGTGGCTATGCAGTTGACCCTATTTAGAGAGTTGGGAATGAAAAAACAAACCTTTTCTACGTATCACTGCACTATTGAGCCATCTCCCTCATCACATCTCTGCAAATACATAATGTACACCTACTACTTCCACTTGGTATTGTGGATTGTAGAATCATGTCCCTGTTCCTCAGGCTGTAGATGAGGGGGTTGAGGGCGGTGGGCACCACCGTGTAGAACACGGATACCAGCATGTCTCAGGGTAGAGGGGGAGTCCGAGAGCGGTTTGAGGTGGGTGATATTCATAGCTGAGACAAAAAGAGCCACTTGGTATTGGTAACAAACAGTCCTCCGCACTTCCTAAGCGCTCAATACCGTACATATTGATTATTATTATTGTTATTATTAAGAGCTAAGGCAGATACAACATAATCAGGTCAGACTCACCTCTGTCCCACGAGAGGTTCATAGTAAAGGCAGTAGGGAGAAGAGATACTGAATCCCCATCTGGCAGATGAGAAAGTTGAGGCACAGGGAATGAGAAACCGGGGATCCAGAGACCTGAGTTCTAATCCTGGCTCCACTCCGTGTCTGCTGTGTGACCTTGGGAAAGTCTTTAAACATATCAGTACCTCAGTTTCCTCATCTATGAAATGGGGATTTAATCTCTGTTCTCCCTTCGGTCATCCTGTGAGCCCCAAGGGGACAGGGACTGTGTCCAACCTGATTATCTTGTATCTACCCCTGCGTTTGATATGGACTATCACATCGTTCACTTCCAAGCGCTTAGTACAGTGTTCTGCACACAGTAAGTGCTTGATAAATACCATTGATCCACTGATTGACGTATGACCCCATTAGAGTATCCACAGTAGTGACCATGTGTGTTGTAGGAAGAAGCCACGGAGAAGGTGTCTCTAAGATGGGGCAGACACTGTTTCAGGAGAAGCAGAAGATTTCTTTACCCCGTGGGAGAAAATTTTTCCCCTGCTATTTTCCTCAGGGTGGCCTTCACGTCCCTGTTCCTCAGGCTGTAGATGAGGGGGTTCAGGGCGGCAGGCACAACGATGTAGAACACGGACACCAGCAGGTTCAGGGGTGAGGGGGAGTCCTAGAGCGGTTTGTGGTGGGCGACGAGCACAGTTGAGACAAAAATAGCCACCTTACTGATGGTGATAATAATAATAATAAATGGTATTTGTTAAGTGGTTACTATGTGCCAACTTGTACTTTCTAATGCCAACTTGTACTTCCCAAGCGCTTAGTACAGCGCTCTGCACACAGTAAGCACTCAATAAATATAATTGAATGAATGAATGAATGAATGAATGTGCCAGACACTGTTCTAAGCGCTGCGGTCAACACAAGATAAACCGGTTGGATACAGCCCCTGCCCTACGTAGGCCTCAAAGTCCTAATCCCCATTTCACAAATGAGGGAAATGAGGCACGGAGGATTAAAATGACTTGTCTGAGGTCACACGGCAGGCAAGTGGCAGATTTGGGATGATGATAACTCAGCGTGGCTCAGTGGAAAGAGCACGGGCTTTGGAGTCACAGGTCATGGGTTCAAATCCCGGCTCTACCACTTGTCAGCTATGTTACTTTGGGCAAGTCACTTAACTTCTCTGGGCCTTAGTTACCTCATCTGTAAAATGGGGATTAAGACTGTGAGCACCCCGTGGGACAACCTGATCACCTTGTATCCCCCAGCGCTTAGAACAGAGCTTTGCACATAGTAAGCGCTTAATAAATGCCATCATTATTATCCTTCTAGACTGTGAGCCCGCTGATTGGTAGGGACCGTCTTTATATGTTGCCAACTTGTACTTCCCAAGCGCACAGTGCTCTGCACACAGTAAATGCTCAATAAATACGATTGAATGAAAGAATGAATAACCCAAGTCCTTCTTACTCCCAGGCCCGTGCGCTATCCATTAGGCCACACTGCTTCTGCCTAATTATGTTGGCTGAGTAGAATGCAGAGGAAATTCCCACAGGGAAACTCCCAATTAATCCACGGGGAGTGTGGGTTATTGCTGCCCAGGACCCAGCCGGGGGGAGTTTAGCTTCTCCTGGTGCCCTGAATGTGTCTCCTGCTCAAGGCCCCAGGGGGTAGAAGCTGCTTTTCCCGAGGAGAAGTCTTTGCTGAGGGTTGGGGAGGGGTTCTCGAACAGTCTCAGAGGGGCCTGGGATGCTTCTGAGCCTTTATCTTTCCCAGAGATCTCCATCAGGCCCCATTCACGGACAAGAGAAGGACTAATCCCAACCTCGGGACTGAGGAGGTGAGTTTCGGTGCAGGAGGGAAGTAGAGGAAGAAAGGGGCAACGTTTGGAGTGTGTGTGAGTGTCGTGTGTGTTTGGTAGCAGAGAGTTCTGGGGATCAACCAATTGACCAGTGTATTTATTGAGCACTTACTGTTTGTTTCAACAAAAACGTAGTGGAAAGAACCTGGGCTTGGGAGCCAGAGGTCGTGGGTTCTAATGTCAGCTCTGCCACTTATCAGCTGTATGACTCTGGGCAAGTCACTTCTCTGGGCCTCAATTACCTCATCTGGAAAATGGGGATTAAGACTGTGAGCCCCACGTGGGACAACCTGATAACCTTGTATCTACCCCAGCTCTTAGAACGGTGCTTGGCACATAATAAGTGCTTAACAAATACCATCATCATCATCATCATCATTACCAGTATTATTATTATTATTACTATTATCATTATTATTATTATGTCTTCCCACTCCTCAAGAACCTGCAGGGTTGCCCATCCACATCCGCATCAGACAGGAACTCCTCACCATTGGTTTAATAGTAATAATAATAATAATAATGAGGGTATTTGTTAAACACTTACTACGTGCCCAGCACTGTACTAAGCGCTGGGGGAGATACTAGGTAATCAGGATGTCCCACGTGGGGCTCACAGAGTTCATCCCCATTTTACAGATGAGGTAACTGAGGCCCAGAGAAGTGAAGTGAGTTGCCCAAAGTCACACAGCTGAGAAGTGGCATAGCAGAGGTTAGAACCCATGACCTCTGACTCCCAAACAGCGGAGGTTAGAACTCATGACCTCTGACTCCCAAGCCCGGGCTCTTTCCACTGAGCCACGCTGCTTCTCTGCTGAGCCACGCTGTTTAAGGTACTCAATCAGCTGACCCCCTCCTACCGCATCTCTCTGATCATCTACTCCAGCCCAGCCCGCATACTCTGCACCTCTAGCTTCAGTTGACTCACTGGGCCCCGATCTCATCTATCTCACCGCCGACCCCCTTCCCCACAACCTCCCCCTCACCTGGAACTCTTTCCCTCCTCCTCCATATAGGCCAGACCACCACTCTTTCCACATTCAAAGCGTATCAAGGTCACCTCTCCTCCGTGAGGCCTTCCCCAGTGAAGCCCTCTCATTCCCTTCTCCTTCTCCCTTCCATTCAGTAATTGATTCAATCGTATTTATTACTATGAGTACTTACTATGTGCAGAGCACTGTACTAAGCGGTTCCACGTGGTTTCTGCACTTGAATCTGTGACCTTTGAACATTTGGCGTTCGCCCCACTCCCAACCCCACTTGCATGCTGGGTGACATTGGGCGAGTCGAGAAGCAGAAGCGACGTTGCTCAGTGGAAAGATCCCGGGCTTGGGAGTCAGAGGTCGTGGGTTCTAATCCCGAATCTGCCATTGTCTGTCGTGTGACTTTTGGCAAGTTACTTCACTTCTCTGTGCCTCAGTTACCTCATCTGTAAAATGGGGATTAAGACTGTGAGCCCACGTGGGACAACCTGATTATCTAGTTTCTACCCCAGCACTTAGAACAGTGCTTGGCACATAGTAAGCACTTAACAAACACCATCATCATCATGTCACCTCAACTGTCTATTCCTCAGTTCCCTCATCTGCACAGTGGGGATTCAATCCCTGTTTTTCCTCCTACTTATATTGGGGGCCCCTTGTAGTACATGATGATTATGTCTCACCGAGCCTTCAATAGCTCCGTTGGTAGAACAGAGGACTGTAGGGTCAAATACTTAGTCATCCTTAGGTCGCTGGTTCAAATGAGACTCAAAGGACTCGTCGTTTGTGAGAGGTGCGTGGCTTAGTGACAAGAGCCCGGGTTTGGGAGTCAGAGGTCGTGGGTTCTAATCCCGACACTGCCACTTGTCTGTTGGGTGACCTTGGGCAAGTCACTTCACTTCTCTGGACCTCAGTTCCTCATCTGGAAAATGGGGATGAAGACTGTGAGCCCCACGTGGGACAACCTGATGACATTGTATCTCCCTTAGCGCTTAGAACAGTGCTTGGCACATAGTAAGCACTTAACAAATACTATCATTATTATCATTAATAATATTTATTGAACACTCACTATACGCAGAACACTGTACTTAGAACAGTGCTTGGCACATAGTAAATGCTTCACAAATACCACAATTATTATTATTAGCTCCACCTGCTGTATGGTTTAACTTCTTTTCTGGACAGTCTGACCGCTTGAAAAGAGCAGGGGATGGAAGACAGAGGACCTGGGTTCTAATCCCAGCTCGGACACTTGTCTGCTGTGTGATCTTGGGCAAATAATAATCATAATAATAATAACAGTAATAATATTTGTTAAGCACTTATTATGTGCAAAGCACTGTTCTAAGCGCTGGGGGGATACAAGTTGATCAGTTTGTCCCACGTGGGGCTCACAATCTTAATCTCCATTTTACAGATGAGGTAATTAAAGCCCAGAAAAATTAAGTGACTTGCCCAAAATCACATAGCCGGTAAGTGGTGGATCCGGGATTAGAAGCCATGACCTCTGATTCCCAAACTCGTGCCCTTGGGATGGGGTTTTCTACCTTGTTCTCAAGGTGATTAAACCCTACCCAACCTCACTAAATGAGTAGCTTCATCTTGTTTTCAGCTATTCCTTTCGGAAGACCTAGAGAACAAAGTGAAGATGTGTTGTGAGCTGGATTGCCTTGGTAACCAGAGGCAATCAAGGAGGCCTTCAGCTGAACTGGTTTGGAGAGAATGGGGCAAATGCAAGCTCTTAACCATTATGTTTTCCCATTGCAAGTGGGCTGAAGATTTGGGGAGCAGTTGGGAAATTAAGTGGAAGAAGCCCAGTCCTGGGAGTCAGGAGGACCTGGGTTCTAATTCCAGCCCCACCACTTGTCTGTTATGTGACCCTGGGGAAATCGCTTCACTTCTCTGGGCCTCATTTACTTCATCCGTCAAATGGGGATTAAAACTGGGAGTCCCCAGTGGGACGTGGCTTATGTCCAGGCTGAGTATCTTGTATTTACCCCAGTGTTTAGTACAGAGTCTGGCACATAGCGAGTGCTTTACAAATACTATTAAAAAATCCCGCCTAAGCAATGCCTGGGAAAGCGGCTCTAGGGAGGAGAGGGAACTGAGGCAGAAAGGGAATAGGGTGGAGTTTAGGGGAGACTCCGCTAGATGACTTTAATTTCCTTAGCAAAGTAGTTGGTGAATTAGGGTAGGAGAAACTTTGAGGCGTGAGATGGTTAAACAATAACTCTCCTTGTGAACAGAGATTGAATCTAGCAATCAATTACTGCAATTTCTTGAGAGCTTATTGTGTGCCGGGCATTGTAGTAAGAGCTTTGTAGAATGCAATCATCATCATCAGTGGCATTTATTGAGTGTTTACTGGTGTGCGGAACACTGTAGAAAGCACTTAGAAGAGGACAATCATCATCATCAATAGTATTTCTTGAGCGCTTACTGTGTACAGAGCACTGTACTAAGTGCTTGGTAGAATATAATCCTCCTCATCATCATTTACTTATTTATTTATTATTAAATTATTAAAATTATTGAATTATATTTAATATAATTTATTAAATTATTTATTATTTATTCATTATTTATGTATTTATTGAGAGTTTACTCTATGCAGAGTACTGTACTAAGTGCTTAAGCTCATTACTGCTATGCTGTGCTCTCCCAAGCGCTTGGCAAAGTGCTTTGCACACAGTAAGTGCTCAATAAATACGACTGAATTAATGCAACAGAGTTGGTAGACACTCCCTCCTCACAATGAGCCTACAGTTTAGGGGGGAAACAGACACTAACATTCATTCATTCATTCAATCGTATTTATTGAGAGCTTACTGTGTGCAGAGCACTGTACTAAGCGCTTGGGAAGTACAAGTCAGCAATATACAGAGACGGTCCCTACCCAACAAGGAGTTCACTAATATAACTGAATGTCTACCAAGTCTACCACACTATATTCTTCCAAGAGCATAGAACAGTTGTCTGCACAGAGTGAATGCTCAGTACATATTACTGATTGATTGATTGATGTGAGGGGTTGGAACGTATGGCCCCTGTCTCATCACATGTTCCAATTTACTTTTGGAAATGTTGCCATTCTCTATGTCTGGTTCACATTTCTCAGATCATGGCCAACCTCACCACGGTGACGGGATTCCTCCTGTTGGGATTCTCAGAGGTCCGGGAGCTGCAGCTAGCCCAGGCCGCGCTGTTTCTCCTGGTCTACCTGGCGGCCCTGACGGAGAATCTCCTCATGGTCGCCGCCACCGTCCTCGATGGGCACCTCCATATACTTCTTCCTCAGGAACCTGTCCATCCTCGAACTCTGCTACGTCTCCGTCCCCGTTCCCAAATCCATCGACAACTCCCTGACCGACCAACGGTCCATCTGTTATTGGAGCTGTGTGGCTCAAGTCTTTCTGGTGGTCCTGTTTGCCGGTTCAGAGGTGTTCCTCCTCACGTCCATGTCCTACAACCGCTACGCCGCCATCTGCCTCCCCCTGCGCTACGGGTTCATCATGGAAAGAGGGGCCTGTAGGAATATGGCGGCTGCCTCCTGGATCAGTAGGGGGCTCTTCGGGGTGATATATACAGCAGGGACGTTCTCCTCAAGCTTCTGCAGACTCCACGAGGACCAGCAGTTCTTCTGTGATGTCAGCTTCCTCTTGAAGCTCTCTTGCTCTGGGTCGCACATCGTCACCGATACCAATGTCGCCGTTGGTGCCATTTTTTTTCTTTCAGCTCTTTCATCTCCATCATCGTCTCTTATGTGCACATCTTCCGGGCCGTGCTGAGGATGCCGGCCACCGAGGGCCGGACCAAAACCTTCCCAATCTGCCTGCCCCACCTCGCCATTGTCACCATCTTCCTCTGTACGGCCGCCATCTTCTACCTTAAGCCCCTGACAGACCCCCCCGCGCCCTCAGTCCTGGACCTGTTGGTGTCCATGTCCTACTCCCCCATTCTGAACCCCCTCATCTACAGCCTGAGGAACAGGGACATGAAGGCCTCCCTGGGGAGGGTTTTCTTGGGGGGTGTCCGTTTCTCCGGAATAAAAGCCCCTTCTCTTTGCCCTGACATCAGCTCCCCGGGTTGTCTCCTAGCACCCAGGTCTTTGCCAGCAGCTGCGGTTAGTAGCAGGGAATAGATTCATTGAGAATTTCTGAGACCAGTGCTCCAGACTCATTGATTTTCTACCTTCCGTGATGACCACGTTTCCCTCTCCTCTCCCTGCTCAACTTCCCTACTGGATTCCAGCCTTCTCTCTTACTCGTGTCGGTAAGCAGTGGTTTTATACTGGACAGTCCCATTACAATACTACTCCTACTCCAACTCCTACTACCACTACTACCGTATATTAAGTGCTTACTGTGTGCCAAGCATTGTGCTAGGTACCGGAGTAGATATAAGATAATCAGGTTGGACACAGTCCCTGTCCCACACAAGGCTCAGAGTCTTAATAGCCTCGGGGAAAAGGCATGGGCCTGGAAAGTCAGAGGACCTGGGTGCGAATCCCACTTCTGCCACTTGTTTGGTGTGTGAGACCTTGGGCAAGTGTCTTCACTTCTCTGTGCCTCTGTTTCTTCAACTGTAAAATGGGGACTTGGAACCTGTTTTCCCTCCTATTTAGACTTTGATCCCCAAATGGGACAGAGATCTCGTCCAACTTGATCAATTATTTTCTACCCCTGTGCTTAGAACAGTGCTTGGTACGTAGTAAATTTTTAACAAATACTATAATTATTATTATCATAAGCAGGAGGGAACAGAATTTCAGCCCCATTTTATGGATGAGGAAACGGAGGCACAGAGAAGATAAGTGACTTGTCCAAGGTAATGCAGTAGTCAAGAGGCAAAGAGGGGATTAGAACCCCCTCCTTCCTCTCCCCCCTCCCCCAGCCTTACCTCCTTCCCCTCCTCACAACACCTGTATATATGTATATATGTTTGTACGCATTTATTACTCTATTTATTTTACTTGTGCGTATTTATTCAATTATTTTATTTTGTTAATATGTTTTGTTCTGTTGTCTGTCTCCCCCTTCTAGACTGTGAGCCCGCTGTTGGGTAGGGACCGTCTCTATATGTTGCCAACTTGTACTTCTCAAGCGCTTAGTACAGTGCTCTGCACACAGTAAGCGCTCAATAAATATGAATGAATCAATGAACGAATGAATGAACCCAGGCCCTCAGGCTTACAAGTTTGTGTTCTGACCGTTAGGCTGCCCTGTTTCTAGTCGACCTGTCCCCTGTCCGGTACAAACTCGTCTCCCCATTCCTTTATGTCTTGTAACTTTAGTTTCAATGCACAATTTTCCTTTGTTTCATGTCCTCTTTTCCCATTCCCCCGTGTTCCCGAGAAGTGGAGAGGGAAATGCAGTGGTCTTGGAAAAGTGCGGTTAGGAAGACTCTACCCCCTAGAGAACTTGTAAAATTTATGAAATGTGATTGAGACTGTGAGTCCCATGTGGGAAAGAGACTGTGTCTGAGTGCTTAGTACGGTGCCTGGCACATAGTAAGCGCTTAACAAATGCCATTATTATTATTACTGTATCCACCTCAGCCCTTAGTACAGTGCCCGGCACACAGTAAGAGCCCAACAAATACCGCAGTTGTTATCAGTGTCCCAGTCTGAGACCTGATGAACCTCGGGGATGACGCCACCGACGGGGTCCGGGGGCTCCTGGGTAACGAGGGTCCCCTTCTCTGAGGGGACCCTGAGGCCATCAGGGGACAACTGAGGCCCGGTTACTTCACAGAGCCTTTCCTGTCACACTCACAAATGAGCAAGAGGGGACAAGGACAGAGAGTGAGCGTCCAGAATCTGTCTGCAGTCGCTGTCCTCGATGTTGGATGGCTCCGGTGAGTCTGAATCTGGCGGGGACTGAGTGGGGTGATGGCGAGGAGAAAACACCTCTTGCCAGGTTCCTCATGCTGCAGGTTGGAATGGTAATATTAATAATTGTGGTATTTGCTAAGTGCTTACTATGTGCTAGGCACTGTACGAGCTCTGGGGTAGATAAAAGCAAATTTGGTCGGATGCAGTCCATGTCCCACATAGTGAAACAGCATGGCTTAGTGGAAGTGGCCCTGCCTTGAGAGTCAGAGGAGGTGGGTTTTCATCCCACCTCTGCCACTTGTCTGCTGTGTGACCTTGGGCAAGTCACTTCACTTTTCTGGGCCTCGGTTACCTCATCTGTCAAATGAGGATTGAGATTGTGAGCCCCAAGTGGGACAACCTGATTTCCTTGTAACCACCCCAGTGCTTAGAACAGTGCTCGACACATAGTAAGCGCTTAACAAATACCATTATCATCATCATGTGACAGTCTTAAATCCACATTTCATAGTAGAGATTTCTCAGATTTCTTTGAGGAAATAAATCCTCTTCCTGTGCCTCTACAGACAACATGCATATTCTCCAAGAAAATGGCCAGTCTCACAGTTGTGACAGAATTCCTCCTGCTGGTATTCTCGGAGGTCCGGGAGTTGCAGCTGATCCATGCCGCGCTGTTCCTCCTCGTCTACCTGGCGGCCCAGACGGGGAATCTCTGCATCGTCGCCGTCACCGCCCTCGACCGGCGCCTCCACACCCGCATGTACTTCTTCCTCAGGAACCTGTCCGTCCTCGACCTCTGCCTCATCTCCGTCACTGTCCCCAAATCCATCCTCAACTCCCCGACAGACCAGCACTCGATCTGTTACTGGGGCTGCGATAGAATTATTCCTGAGGCAAAATCGATCCCAACTCAAACTGTTCCGATTGTGTTCCTTACACAGGGGGAGGCTGATGGCGCCGTAGTGGTCATAGGACATGGCCGTGAGAACGAAGTACACAGAGCTTGCAAACAGGATCACCAGACAGACCTGCGCCACACAGCCCAGGAAGGAGATGGAGTGGCACTGCGTCAGAGACATGAAAACGGATTTGGGGACGGTGATGGAGATGAGGCAGAGGACGAGGATGGACAGGTTCCTGAGGAAGAAGTACATGGAGGCGCCCGTCGAGGGCAGTGATGGTGACGATGAGGAGATTCCTCGTCAGGGCCACTAGGTAGACCAGGAGGAACAGAGCGGACTGGACCATCTGCAGCTCCCGGATTGCCGAGAATCCCAGCAGGAGGAATCCCATCACCATAGAGACATCAGCGACGTCCGGCGGGATGCCTATAGGCATCTTGTGATAGAACCTGATTGCAGACAATTGATCGATCAATCGATCAATCATATTTATTGAGCACCTACTGTGTGCTGAGCGCTGTACTAAGCCCACGGGAGAGTACGATATAAACGGTGACAGTTTGTAGAAACGTTCCCTTCCCACAATGAGCATATAGACTTGAGGGGGAGACACACATTAATATAAATAATGTAATCCTCAATTATACATATTATATTATGTAATTATGGTCTAGAGGAGTCAATCAATCACAGGTATTTATTGAGCACTTACTGTGTGCACAACACTGTAATAAAGTCTTGGGCGAGGACAATAAAATAGGGTTGGTAAACACACTCCCTGCCCACAGTGAGCTTAAGGACAAGAGGATACTTGAACAGGTAATGAAACACCTATTCAAAAAGATTTTTATTTCAGGAGGAAGCCAAGGAGAAGCAGTGTGGCCTGATGCATAGAGTAGAAATCAGAGGGACCTGGGTTGTAATCCTGCTTCTGCCACTTGTCAGCTGTGTGACCTTGGGAAAATGACTTCACTTATCTGGGCCTTTCTAAAATGGAGAGTAAGACTGTGAGGCCCATTCATTCATTCAGTCAGTCGTATTTATTGAGCGCTTACTGTGTGCAGAGCACTGTACTAATCGCTTGGGAAGTTCAGGTTGGCAACATATAGAGACGGTCCCTATCCAACAACGGGCTCACAGTCTACAAGGGGGAGACAGACAACAAAACAAAGCATGTGGACAGGTGTCAAGTCATCAGAATAAATAGAAATAAAGCTAGATGCACATCATTAAAAAAATAAATAGAATGGTAAATAGGTACAAGTAAATTTAATAGAGTAATAAATCTGTACAAACATATATGCAGGTGCTGTGGGGAAGGGAAGGAGGTAGGGTGGGTGGGACGGGGAAGAGAAGAGGAAAAAGGGGGCTCAGTCTGGGGAAGCCTCTTGGAGGAGGTGAGCTCTCAGTAGGGCTTCGAAGGGAGGAAGAGAACTAGCTCAGTGGAAGTGTGGAGGGAGGGCATTCCAGGCCAGGGGGAGGACGTGGGCCAGAGGTCGACAGCGAGACAGGCGAGAACGAGGTACAGTGAGGTAAGCAGTAGAGGAGTGGAGGGTGAGGGATGGGCTGTAGAAGGAGAGAAGGGAGGTGAGAGAGGAGGGGGTAAGGTGATGGACAGCCTTGAAGCCGAGAGTGAGGAGTTTTTGCTTGATGCGTAGGTTGACTGGCAGCCACTGGAGATTTTTGAGGAGAGGAGTAACATGCCCAGAGCGTTTCTTCAGAAAGATGATCTGGGCAGCAGCGTGAAGTATTGACTGAAGCTGGGAGAGACAGGAAGATGGGAGGTCAGAGACGAGGCTGATGCAGTAATCTAGTCGGGATAGAATGAGAGATTGGACAAGCAAGGTAGCAGGTTGGATGGAGAGGAAAGGGCGTATCTTGGCGATGTCACGGAGGTGAGACCGGCAGGTTTTGATGACGGATTGGATGTGTGGGGTGAACAAGAGAGCGGAGTCGAGGGTGATACCAAGGTTGCAATCTTGTGAGTTGGGAAGGATGGTTGTGCCCTCGACAGTGATGGGAAAGTCAGGGAGAGGTCAGGGTTTGGGAGGGAAGATAAGGAGTTCAGTCTTGGACGTATTGAGCTTTAGATGGCCGGCAGACATCCGGATGGAGATGTCCTGAAGGCAGGCGTAGACACAAGCCTGAAGGGAGGGAGAGAAAGCAGGGGCAGAGATGTAGATTTGGGTGTCATCAGCATAGAGATGATAGTTGAAGCCGTGGGAGCGAATGAGTTCACCAAGGGAGTGAGTGTAGATAGAGAACAGAAGGGAACCAAGAACTGACACTTGAGGAACCCCTACAGTAATGGGATGGGAGGGGGAGGAGAAGCCCGCAAAGGAAACTGAGAGTGGAGGGCCATAGAGATAAGAGGAGAACCAGGTGAGGACAGAATCCGTGAAGCTAAGGTTGGATAGCGTGTTGAGGCGAAGGGGGTGGTCCACAGTGTCGAAAGCAGCTGAGTGGTCGAGGAGGATTGGGACATAGAATTTGACAAGAAGGAGGTCACTGGTGACCTTTGAGAGGACGGTTTCTGTGGAGTGTAGGGCAGGGAAGCCAGATTGGAGGGGGTTGAGGAGAGTTGGCATTGAGGAATTCGAGGCAGTGGGTGTAGACGACTCGTTCAAGGAGTTAGGAAAGGAATGGTAGGAGGGAGCTAGAGTGATAACTAGAAGGGGAGGTGGGGTCAAGAGATGTTTTTTTAGGATGGGGAGATGTGAGCATGTTTGAAGGCAGAGGGGAAGGAACGAGTGGTGAATGAGCGGTTGAAGTTGAGCGATTGATGGAAGTTAAGGAGGGGAGGAGGAAAGGGGCGATAGACTTTATAAGATGAGAGGGAATGGGTTCAGAAGCACACGTGGCCGGAGTAGCACTTGAAAGGAGGGAGGAGATCGCATCTGAAGATACTGTTGGGAAGGATGGGAGAGTAGCAGAGACGGTTGAGAGCAGGAGGTTGGAGAAGGCGGAAGAATGACCTTGGGGAGCTCAGACCCCAAAGTCATTACTTTTACTAATGAAGTAGGAGGTCAGATCGTTGGGGGTGAGGAATGGAGGAGGTGGAGGGACAGGGGGCCTGAGAAGGGAGTTAAATGCATGGAAGAGCTGACGGGGATGATGGGCGTGGGTGTCAATAAGGGAGTAGAAATAACAGGGACTGTGTCTAACCCGATTAGATTGTATCTTTCCAGTGCTTATTTCGGTGCCTGGAACATGGTAAGCACTTAACGGATACCAGAGAATGGTTGGAGGAATGAAATCTATGAGGGCCTTGCTGTTCACGGAGCCTGTCCAAAGGAACAGGGGGACAGCAGGGAATGGACACCTCCCAGCACTGTTCCAGAGCTTAGAACAGTGCTTGGCACATAGTAAGCGCTTAACAAATACCAACATTATTATTATTACTTTCCCTTCTGGTGGCCAGTATCACAGAAGCCATCTTAGGTCTGGTACAGGATCCAACTTAGGATGCAACAAAGGGTGGCCATTTTGGAGTAGTAGTAATCAATCATCCCCTCTCAGGGTCGCAACTGGAGAGTTTCCAGTCCTCTACCAGTTTCGCCTACGGGAGGGAGAGTCGTCATCATCATCATCATCGTCATCAATCGTATTTATTGAGCGCTTACTGTGTGCAGAGCACTGTATTAAGCGCTTGGGAAGTACAAGTTGGCAACATATAGAGACAGTCCCTACACAACAGTGGGCTCACAGTCTAAAAGGGGGAGACAGAGAACAAAACCAAACATACTAACAAAATAAAATAAATAGAATAGATATGTACAAGTAAAATAAATAAATAGAGTAATAAATATGTACAAACATATATACATATATACAGGTGCTGTGGGGAAGGGAAGGAGGTAAGATGGGGGGATGGAGAGGGGGACGGGGGAGAGGAAGGAAGGGGCTCAGTCTGTGAAGGCCTCCTGGAGGAGGTGAGCTCTCAGTAGGGCCTTGAAGGGAGGAAGAGAGCTAGCTTGACGGATGGGCAGAGGGAGGGCATTCCAGGCCCGGGGGATTACGTGGGCCGGGGGTCTATGGTGGGACAGGCGAGAACGAGGTACGGTGAGGAGATTAGCGGCAGAGGAGCGGAGGGTGCGGGGTGGGCTGTAGAAGGAGAGAAGGGAGGTGAGGTAGGAGGGGGCGAGGTGATGGAGAGCCTTGAAGCCCAGGGTGAGGAGTTTCTGCCTTATGCGCAGATTGATTGGTAACCACTGGGGATTTTTGAGGAGGGGAGTAATATGCCCAGAGCGTTTCTGGACAAAGATAATCCGAGCAGCGTCATGAAGTATGGATTGAAGTGGAGAGAGACCCGAGGGTGGGAGATCAGATAGAAGGCTGATGCAGTAGTCCAGACGGGATAGGATGAGAGCTTGAATGAGCAGGGTAGCAGTATGGATGGAGAGGAAAGTGCGGATCTTGGCAATGTTGCGGAGCTGAGACCGGCAGGTTTTGTGACGGCTTGGATGTGAGGGGTGAATGAGAGAGCGGAGTCGAGGATGACACCAAGGTTGCGGGCTTGTGAGACGGGAAGGATGGTAGTGCCGTCAACAGAGATGGGAAAGTCAGGGAGAGGGCAAGGTTTGGGAGGGAAGGCAAGGAGTTCAGTCTTCGACATGTTGAGTTTTAGGTGGCAGGCAGACATCCAGATGGAGATGTCCTGAAAGCAGAAGGAGACGCGAGCCTGGAGAGAGGGGGAGAGAGCAGGTGCAGAGATGTAGATCTGGGTGTCATCAACGTAGAGATGATAGTTGAAGCCGTGGGAGCGAATGAGGTCACCAAGGGAGTGCGTGTAGATCGAGAACAGAAGGGGACCAAGCACTGAATCTTGGGGAACCTCCACAGTAAGAGGATGGGAAGGGGAGGGGGAGCATGCAAAAGAGACTGAGAAAGAACGACCGGAGAGATAGGAGGAGAACCAGGAGAGGACGGAGTCTGTGAAGCCAAGGTCAGATAGCGTGTTGAGGAGAAGGGGGTGGTCCACAGTGTCGAAGGCAGTTGAGAGGTCGAGGAGGATTAGGACAGAGTATGAGCCGTTGGATTTGGCAAGCAGGAGGTCATTGGTGACCTTTGAGAGGGCAGTTTCCGTGGAATGTAGGGGATGGAAGCCAGACTGGAGGGGTTCGAGGAGAGAGTTGTTGTTGAGGAATTCTAGACAGCGCGTGTAGACAACTCGTTCAAGGAGTTTGGAAAGGAATGGTAGGAGGGATATGGGGCGATAACTACAAGGTGAGGTGGGGTCAAGAGAGGGTTTTTTTAGGATGGGAGAGACATGGGCATGTTTGAAGGCAGAGGGGAAGGAACCAGTGGAGATTGAGCTGCTGAAGATGGGAGTTAAGGAGTGGAGAAGGGATGGAGCGAGAGATTTCATGAGATGAGAGGGAATGGGGTCAGAAGCACAGGTGGCCGGAGTAGCACTTGAAAGGAGGGAGGAGAGCTCCTCTGAGGATACTGCTGGGAAGGATGGGAGAGTAGCAGAGAGTTTTGAGAGCCGGGGGGTTGGAGAAGAGGGGGGAAGTGACTTTGGGGATGTCGGACCTGGTGGATTTAATTTTGTTAATGAAGTAGGAGGCCAGATCGTTGGGGGTGAGGGAAGGAGGAGGGGGAGGAACCGGGGGCCTGAGAAGGGAGTTGAATGTACGGAATAGGTGGCGGGGGTGATGGGCATGGGTGTCAATAAGGGAGGAGAAATAGTTTTGTCTGGCAGAAGAGAGGGCTGAGTTAAGGCAGGAAAGGATAAACTTGAAGTGAACGAGGTTGGCATGGTGTTTAGATTTTCATCATCATCAATCGTATTTATTGAGCGCTTATTTCACCAGCAGCGTTCGGCAGCTCGAGCATAAGAGCGAAGGAGGCGGACAGTGGCAGTGATCCACTGTGGGCTGTGGGTTAGTGGTACGAGAGCGCCGAAGGGAAAGGGGAGCGAGTGAGTCTAGCTGAGTAGAAAGGGTAGAGTTGAGAGCAGTAATCTGATCATCAAGACTGGGTAGAGAGGAGAGGGCGGCGAGTTGGGGTGTGAGGCGCTCTGAAAGATGGGTGGGGTCCAGAGAGCGCAGATCTCTGTGAGGGAGTAATACGGATTTACAGGGGAAAGGAGTGTGAGTGAGGAGGCAGGTGAGAAGATTATGATCAGAGAGAGGGATTTCAGAGTTGGTGAGGGTGGACACAGTGCAGCGATAGGAGATGATGAGGTCGAGGGTATGACCAAGTTGGTGAGTGGGTGAGGTGGGGTGGAGGAAGAGGTTGGCAGCGTCAAGGAGAGATAGAAAGTGGGCGGCAGAGGAGTCATCAGGGATATCCATGTGGATATTGAAGTCTCCGAGGATCAGAGTGGGCATGGAGAAGGAGAGAAGGAAGGTGAGGAAGCGGTCAAAGTCGTTAAAGAAGTTGGAAGTGGGGCCGGGAGGGCGGGAGATGACGGCTACAAGAATCTGGAGGGGGTGGTAGAGGGGAATAATGTGAGCTTCAAAGGAAGGGAAGGAAAGGGAAGGGGGAGGAGGGATAGTGCGAAAGCGACATTGGGGGGCGAGAAGGAAACCGACACCTCCTCCTTTTCCGGTGAGTCTGGGGGAGTGGGAGAAGAAGAGGCCTACACTGGAGAGAGCAGCAGAAGAGACCGTGTCGTCTGGAGACAGCCATGTTTCAGTTAGGTCGAGGAGGAGTAGAGAGCTGGAAAGGAATAGGTCCAAGATGAAAGGGATCTTACTTTAAACGGAGCGGGGGTTCCAGAGGCCACACTTGGCAGCAGCTGTCGAGGGAGGGGAGAGAGGTGGAAGGGTGCGAGGGGTGGGGAGGGTTCGTATTGGGATGAGCTGGCGGGGGCCTGGGCGGGGAGAGTGGGAAGAGGGGTGACGATGGGAAAGGAGAACTGGGATGGGGTGGGGGCGGGGAGAAGGGGAGGGAGGGGGCCGGGAGGGAGGAGTCGAGGACTGGCGCTGGGACAGAGGGATCCTTGGTAGGGGGTGAGGGGGAGTGGTCTTGGTGGGGAAGAGGGAGGGGAAAAGCTGGGTGGGAGAGGGGAAGGGGAAGGTGAGGAATGGGAATGGCAGTTGGGAGCAAGGGGATTGAAAGATCATGGTGAGGTCAGCAGGGCGAGTGACAGTACAGCGGGAGGTTAATTGAGATGCAGAAGCAATAAAACAGTAACAATGATATAAGTAGGCGATGGCATCACGGAGTGTAGATAAACAATCAATATGCTATGGCAATAATAAAATTGGCAGATAGCGATGGCACAGAGAGCAGATACAAACTATTAAGTGCTGGAGTAGGGTGGGCCTGTTAAGGGGGGTCAGGTAGCAGAGATACCTGGGGAGAGGAGCGAACAGTCAACTAGCATGGGAGGGCTGAGGAGGTGCGAATGAGATTGTCGTTAATGTAACATGGTGCTAACAAGGGCCTTTTTCCTGGGGTGGGGGGCGGGGGGGAGGGATTCAGTTAGGACCGGACCGGGAAGGGAGGGGATGGGGGACACTGTAAAGAAGGTCGCTTAAGGGCGGGGGAGTGGACGCAGGGGACGTCTATGGGGGCGCTCTGAGGAGGGGAGCCTTCCGGGAGCAGCGGGGGCCACGCGGTGTGATGGCGGGCGGGCGGGCGGGCCTCTCGGGAACGGAGTCCCGGGCGTCAATGGCGGCGCTCTGAGGAGAGGAGCCTTCCGGGAGCAGCAAGGTCGCGCGGTGTGATGGCGGGCGGGCGGGCCTCTCGGGAACGGAGTCCCGGGCGTCAAGCAGAAGCATTTCCATTCGTAGCTTGGGCAGTGGTTAGCGAGTGGCAGGCAATGTGCTACAGGTCAAAACTCACCTGTGCTGGGCAGCAGCGGCATGGGTGAGAGTCGAGGGCGGAGAACAAAGTTTACTGCGTGGAAGGAGGCGATGGTAAACCACTTCCGGAATTTTACCAAGAAAATTCTATGAATACATCATCAGAACGACTGCAGGTAGAGTTGGGGCGAGATGGGAGAGATGCATCCATGGCATCACTAAGGGTCAGAGATGACTCGATGGCATAAGATGGACAGTAATCAATCAATCAATTAATCTTATCGATTGAACGCTTACTATGTGGACAGCACTGTACTAAGCACATGGGAGAGTACAGTATAACAGAGTTGATAGAAATATTCCCGCCCACAATGAACAGCAGTCTAGAGGGCGAGACAGACAATAAAAATAAATAACTAAATATCAGATAGGGACATAAGTGCCGCGGGGCAGAAGGTGAAGCGAATAAAGGGTGCAATCCAGGTGCACAGACGACGCAGAAGGGAGTGAGAAAAGAGGGCTTAGTCGGAGAAGGCCTTCTGGAGGAGATGTACCTTCAATATGGCTTTGAAAGTGGGGAGAGTCACTATCTGTTGGCCATGAAGAGGGAGGGCATTCCAGGCCAGAGGCAGGACGTAGGCGAGGGGTCGACAGTGAGGTAGACCTGATGGAGGTACAATGAATGGTCTGTCATTAGAGGAGCGAAGAAGGTGGTCTGGGTTATAGTAGGACAACAGGGTGCTAGGTAGGACAGGGCGAATGTAGGATGTGGGAAGGTTTATTTGACTCTTCGTAAATGTGTCTTAGCTCAAAGTTTTCCTCAGAGTGGACTTCATATCCCTGTTCCTCAGGGTCATCCCCTCACACCCAGCACATTCCGCAGGGTGGCCTGCCCTCTTCCTCAGGACCATCCTCTCGTGCTCAGCCCCCTCCCCGTGGTGGTCTTCTTGTGTGCCCGTTCCTCAGGACAATCCCCTCACAGCCAGCCCCCTTCCCAGGGCGGCCTGCAGGTCCCTGTTGTTCAGAGCCACCTTATCACACCCAGTCCCCTCCCCATGGAGGCCTTCATGTGTCCCACTTCTTCAGGACCACCCTGGCACACCCAGAACCCTCCCCACGGAGGCCTTCATGTGTCCCACTTCCTCAGGACCACCCTTTCACACCCAGCACCTTCCCCAAGGCGGCATTCATGTCCCTGTTCCTCAGGCTGCAGATGAGGGGGTTCAGGGCGGGAAGCACCACGGTGTAGAACACGGACACCAGCAGGTCCAGTGTCGAAGGCGAGTTTGACATGGGCTTGAGGTAAGCCAAGGCTCTGGTCGAGAGAAAAAGGGTGACGACGGCGAGGTGGGGCAGGCAGGTGGAGAAGGCTTTAGCCCAACTCTTGGTGGACGGGAACCTCAGCAGGGCCGAGAAGATGCGGACATAGGAGACGACGAAGGAGACGAAACTAAAGCAGATACCCACGGCCACGCTGACATCAGTGACAAGGTACATTTCCGAACAGGAGATCATCAGTAAGGAGGGGACGTCGCAGAAGAACTGCTGGATCACGTTGCATTCACAGAAGCTGAATGTGAACTTCCCGGCAGAGTACATCGCACCGAAGAGTACCCTGCTGAGCCAGGAGGCGGTCACCATCTTCCCACAGGCCCCTCCGTCCATGATGAGGTCGTAGCGCACGGGGTGGTACATGGCGGTGTAGTGGTCATAGCACACTGTGGTGAGGAGGGACAGCTCTGAAACAGCAAAGAAAACCACTAAGAAAAGCTGGGCAGCATAACCCAGGAGGGAGATTTCTCCACAGTCGGTCAGGGAGTTGAGGATGGATTTGGGGACCGTGACGGAGATGTAGCAGAGGTCGAGGATGAACAGGCTCCTGAGGAAGAAGTACATGGGATTGTGGAGGCGCCAGTCGAGGACGGTGACGGCGACGATGAGGAGATTCCCTGTCAGGGCCCCCAGGTAGACCAGGAGAAACAGCGTGGCCTGGGCCAGCTGCAGCTCCCGGATCTTCGAGAATCCCAGCAGGAGGAATCCTGTCACTCCTGAGACGTTGGCCATGTCTGATGGGATGGATTTAAGCATCTTGCAGTATCAATCAATCAATCGTATTTATCGAGAGCTTACTTCCTGCAGAACGTTATGCTAAGCCCTTGGGAAAGTGCACTATAAATGGCGTAACAGAGTTGGTAGACACATTTCCTGCCCACAGTGAGCTACCGTTCTGGAGCGGAGGACAGACATTTATAGTAATGAATGATTTACAGATATGAACATAAGTCCTGTGGGGCTGAGGGAGGGGTGAATAAAGATAAGGATGAAAACACTCAGAGAGAAATTTCGGGACTTAAAGCTCATTATGAGGGGAACGTTTCTGCTAATTCTGCTGTGCGGCCTTGGACAAGTCACTTCACTTCTCTATGCCTCAGTAACCTATTCTATAAAATGGGGATTAAGACTGTGACTCCCATGTCAGACAGAGACAATGTCCAACTCAATTTGCGTGTATCTACTTTGCTTAGTATAGTGCCTGGCACGTAGAAAGCGCTTAACAGATATCACAAGTATTATTATCAATTCTGTTGTATCGTTCTCTTCCGAGCACTTAGTACAGTGCTCTACGCGTAGTAAACCCTCAATAAACACCATCGATTGATTGTGCGATGGGACACCATCGTGGAAAGAAACTCGTCCTATCATTTCTGTCGATTCAGGAAAAATCCTTTCCCCAATCTAGATGTTCATTTTATTCTTCATTATCAGCAAAGACCAAGGCTACATAGATTCCCCTGCTTGCTCTGTTATATAATCCCATCTTCCCTCTCCTTAAAAGCCTCCAGTGGTTACACAACTCTCTCCGTATCAAACACCAACTCACATCAGCTCTGTCCCTTCTACCTGATGGCTAATCTTGGACTACAACCCAGCCCGGACACTTTGCTCCTCTAGCGCCAACCTATTCGCTGAACCTCGATCTCATCCAACTCTCCACTGACTCCTTGTCTAAAACCCCTCTGGCCTGGAATTCCCTCCTCCTTCATAGCCAACAGATGATCATTCTCCCCTACTTCAAAACCTTATTAAAATCACACCTCCTCCCAGAAGCCTTACCTGACTAACCTCTCACACAATCACTCTATTTCTGCTCCCTTCCGGGTCGCCTACGAACTGAGGTCCATACCCCATAAGCACTTTGATACCAACGCTTAGAACAGTACTTTGAACATAGTAAGCCCTTCACAAATACCATTATTATTATTATTATCATACTCACCCCAGCCTCATATCACTTATATGAGAAGGATGGCTTTCACGCGAAGCAGCATGGCTTAGTGGAAAGGGCACAGGCTTGGGAATGAGAGGATGTGGGTCCTATTCTCGCCTCCACTTCTGTCTGCTGTATGATCTTGGGCAAGCCGCTTAACTTCAGTTATCTCATCTGTAAAATGGGGATTTCGATTGGGAGCCCCACGTGGGACGGCCTGCTTACCTTGTATCTACCCCAGCTCGTAGAATGGTGTTTGGCACATAGTAAGCGCTTAAGAAATACCATTA